>NC_030856.1:9908044-9912318 GCF_000208745.1 Theobroma cacao | reverse complement strand
TTTATCCTCAGGTGGCAAAATTACCATTTTGCCCCTAGATAGTGAAAATTTCGATTTGACTCCAAATTGATCTTCGAACTCCTAATCACCATATTAAACATTTCTGGGACTTTAATATTCTTATTTTCATTTTAAATTCTCTATTTGATCTCGTTCGAGGCTTAAATTAACTTAATTGTTCCATTTGGTACATTGTCGTCTTTTAACAATTTTTCTTTCCAGGCTTTCCAAGTATGCAAGCATTTTGTCAATCATATTAATGACATGGAAAGTATTTTATAAGATCGGGCTTGACAAGACATGACCGATTACAAGCTGCTCAAGCAATTAACATTGCAAACATGATTGCTAGTGATGAACTTGAAACAGGTAGAGGAGCAAATCAAGTGGGAACTCTACAAAGAGCTGGAGATACTCGATGGAGCTCACACTTTCATTCTATTTGTAGCTTGATGAGAATGTTTCACCATTTTTCAAAGAGTTGGAGATACTCTACAAAAATTGGCTAGCTCCGCCCCTGTATCGGAGTAACCCTTTTTCACCATTTCTTTTCATCATGATAGTCAAGACACTTCATCTTACTTTTTACAATTTGTAATCTCTTTGCCTTTTTTGTGGTTTCAATCTCATGGCATGTGATATTATTGTTTCTTACTTCTAATTTGTAAATGACTCTATTTTATTTATGAAACCTAATTTGTAAGGTACCCAAAATGTTAGACCAATTTTACTTTGTTTTGAGCTTGTTTCAAGTCTTCGCATTGACTTCCATAAGTTATGTGTTTTCCCAATAGATGTCTTTAAAGAAATAGGGTAGCTTTTATCAAAAACTCTTTATTGTGATATTAGGGTTTTACCTTTTGTTATTTAGGTATTCCTCTTGGTGCCGATCCTAGACAGATTAGGACATGGGATCTAATGATCAGTAAAGTTAAGGTGTGTTTTGCATTATGGAAAAGAAAATAGTTATCTTTTGGAGGGAGGATCACTCTAGTTAATTCAAAGTATTTTCTTGTGGGGTGGTTCTGCTGATAAAAGAAAGCTATCCAAAGTCAATTAGAGTACAGTTTGCAAGCCTAAAAGATTTGACAGTTTTGGAATCTCAAGCTTCTCACATAAAAACTTTGCTTTTTTAGACAAATGGTGGTGGTGATATGGCATTGATGACAAGGCTCTATGGAGACATTTAATTGTAGAAAAATATGGTGATAGACAACTTCATTGGCTCCCTTCCACATCAAACATTTCCAAAATGTCTTCCGTATGGAGATCCATTGTTAAATTAGCATCCAAGGACGGATTTTAACACTTGCACTACAAAAATTTTGGCTATTTTCAAAGGAAATTTCCGTTGGAAATAGGCATTTTTCTGTTGAAAATGTTTATTTCCAACGGATTTCCAACAGAAAAGTCCGTTGGAAATTTTCAACAAAAAATTCCGTTAGAAATTCGTTGGAAATCTGTTGAAAATCTATTGAAAATTTGAAAATTTGTCCCTTTTTTTTAGAAATCCATTGGAAATTTTCAACGGATTTCCAATGGAAATTCCGTTGGAAATTTCCAACGAAATTTTCATCGGAAAAGGTAATTCCAACGAAAATTTTTCAATGGAAAATTTCGTTGGAAAGCATATTTCCAATGGAAAATCCATTGAAAATTTCCAACAGAATTTTCGTTGGAAGTTCTATTTCCAACGGAAAAATCGGTTAGCATTTCCAACGGAAATTTCTGTTGGAAAAATATTAGCAACGAAATTTTTCGTTGAAAATATTTTGACCTATTATTTTTATAATAAATTTTCAGAAAAAATTACCATTTTTGTTTCCGATACTAAATTTAATTCCGCATTCAACTGTAAAATATATAAAAGAAAAACACATTACAAAATTGAGATTCAAGTCCTAACATCTAATTGGAAATTATCCTTAACACACAATATATAAAATAGTTTGATACATATGAATATTAAACATAACATCCTTAAAAAGTATCCAAGTGTTTGTTCTGAAAATTATACATCACGTGAGAGAATTTTTTTTCTTACTTGTCAAGTCTTGAAGGTCTCGCATCGCCAATGGTTAAACACGCATTACTCATGAACATGGTTTCCATACGTGCCATAAATTCACTCATAAATTCACTCATGTATACCTGAATCCGTATACATATACAATAATATTTATCTACGTATTTCATAAAATTAACTACTAATTAAATTTTCTTCCACAAAAATATTAAAATTTAAATTTAAATAATCAAAAATAAAAATCTTAAATTTAAAATTAAATAACTAAAAACAAATACTAGGGAACCAAACAACAGCATTATCACCAAAAAATCAAGTCTGAAAGTATTAATTGCAATCTGGGGTAATGGAAAACTCTCTCGTAAACTAATGACAACATCAACATTAGCATGTTCCATTAATTCTTAGGGTATCATTTTTCAGTAACATACAATACTAATATCATTAAGATATTAACAGACAACAATAGCAAAACATCAACTCCAAAAAACTGCTTGAAGCAGTCAATAAACTAGTATCATTATGCAGTAACAGATAGCCCTAATTGAAGCATAAAATCTTGTTTCCATAACAATTATTAAGAATGAACCTAGTTTAACAAATTCTATACCAAAATCTCAGCTGGGGAATAACAATGGCGTGGGGCTTGGGGCGACACAGAGGCAGCAGGTAGGGAGTGGCTGTGGTTGGGCGACTGGGAGAAAAGACAGATGAACCGATGAAGTAGCCGAGCGTGGCGTGTTAGGCCGACAGTTAGGGAAGAACAAGGGCGTGGAGCTTGGGGAGACACCCATGTAACCGGTAGACCCTGGCTGTGGCTGGGCTGTTGGAAAGAAAAGGCAGATCAACTGATGAAAGACCCGAGCTTGGCATGGTAAGTCGGCAGCTGACGAGCTTGGCGTGGTAGGCCGACAACAAGTTGTAGACATCATATTTTTGGTGTTAAATAATAATAATAATAATAATAATAATAATAATAATAATAATATTAATAATACTTAACTAATAAAAAATCAATAAAAAAATGTACTAGCAGAGTAGTGGAACGAAGCCTCGCAGAGACCACAACCAAATATAAAAGGGCACTGTAGCATAGGGGATCCAGGGGCCAAAAACTGAATCAAAAAAATTCCTAAGAATCCCTAGTAACCTAAAAACAAAGAGAAGCCAAAATCAAATCCCTAGTATAGCAGTCAGAAACCTCAATTCACAAACCAAAAAATACCAAACAATACAAAAAAAAAGAATTAAAAAAATATATACATAGAGAAAGAGAGCTTTGGGTGAAGGGCTGCCAACCGCCGGTGGGAGTTTAAGGAGTTTGGGGTTTGTGCTGCTGCTTAAAAAAGGGTAAAGAGCGTTGGGTTTTTTGTGCCGTCGATTTTAGAGAGAGGGTTGGGGCTTCGGGCTTACCGTCTGCGAAAGGAAGAAGTGAGAGAGAGAAGATCTAGGTTCCTGTGCCGCCGATTCTAGAGAGAGCTGGGGCTTCGAGCTTGTGTCACCGGTTGAAAAAGGAAGAAGCGAGAGAGAGAAGATTTGGGTTCCTATGCCGCCGGTTCTAGAAAGAGTTGGGGCTTCGGGCTTGTGTCGTCGGTTGGAAAAGGAAGGAGTTGAGAGAGAGAGAGTTGGGGGTCGCTTGTTGTTGAGGTCTAGGAAGAACACCAAATGAAGGACTCTGCTGAAGGAGGCAAAGAGCGGCACCCGATTAGAAGAGAAGAAAGAAAGGAAAAAGAGGGGTCGGGGGGTGGGTAGGGTTTTTATTTTTTATTCATTTTTTAATTTTTTTAACATCAATTACTATTATATAAACATTTAACATTTGGATTAATGTGCAAAAAACACATTTTGCTATATAAATTTTATAAGTATTAAAATGATCATTTTCATAATATTAATATAAAATAAAAAATAAATACATATTAAAAGTATTATAGTGTATATACAAAATAGTAATTATGTTTTTTTAAATAAATCGAATTTATATAAAACATAGTTATCAAAAGACCTTATAATTTAATTAATAATCATAAATTTATTGATTATATGAATTAATTTGTCCTTATTTACATGAAATTTAAAAAAATTGCTAAGTAAAAAAGCTATTCTAATCTCACAACTTCTTTTTAAATTATTAAGTTTATATATTATAAATTTATATAAACCAAAGTATATATATTATTTAGTAATTACTTTATAATACAATAGTAATTATATTTTTTATAAATAAACATAATATATAATATAAAAT
>NC_030856.1:9889023-9907530 GCF_000208745.1 Theobroma cacao | reverse complement strand
TTCTATAGCTCTCGGTCAGATTTGCATGAATACATAGATATAATAAAATGATATTTTTTAAGCACAAATATTAATAAGTTTATTATAAAACTTCAATCTTAATTTACATATATTAGCTAATTACAATTAAAATGTAAATAAAGTAATATATATTTTTTAATATGATTTTTATATCTTATCATGGTTTTTTATAAAATATAAATTTTTACATAGTAATTTTTTTCAATTTTGGAATAATATAACATTACCCTAATTTGGTATTATTAATCAATATTGTATGATTCATTAAAGTTAAAAAAATTATACAAAATTACTCAAAGGAAAACATATTTAAACAGAACCCAAAATTTTACTTCAATAACTATGTATTTGCTTTTAGTAATATCTAATTCTTTAAAAATAATTAATAAAATTTTTTTAAAAATTTAAATTTTATAATTTTTTAAAATTATGATTATTTCCAACGGAATTTTTCAACAAAAAATTTCATTGGAAAGTTTAAAAAGTCATAAACACTTTGATGCACTAAAAAGTTACTTTCCAACGAAAAATTCCGTTGGAAAGTTACATTTTTCAATATATCATTGACTCTTTATATGTTCCAACGAAAAATTTCATTAGAAATTTCGTTGAAAACTGTAAAAGATTGAACACTTTTTTTAAAGTTTAATGCTTCAATTGATTTCCAACGAAATTTTTCGTTGAAAATTCCGTTGGAAAAGATAAAGATAACATAAGAAAAGTTTAGGGTTCCAACGGAAATTTCCATTAGAAATGTCAAACCCTGTTCTATAAAATAATTACGACGTCATTTACATGCTCAATCGAATGTTTGCATATTTAGGAAGTTCGAGAAATCGTTAAAAGACGATCTTGCCCCTAATGGTACCATTGAGTCGATTAAGTCTCGAACTAGTTCAAATAGGAATTTTAAGGTGAAATTAAGAGTTTCACAGTTCAGAGATGACTCAAAATGGTAATTCGGAGTTCGAGGATCAATTTGGAGACAAATCGAAATTTTCACTATCTAGGGGCAAAATGGTCATTTGCCACCTAGGGACAAAATAAAAATTTTTAGAAAAGATTATTTTTGCCCCATTTAACTTATTGGAGTATGATTTGAGTATTGGAGTATAATTTGAGGGTTTGGCAGTGAAAAAGTTTAATTTCGGTGATTTTTGGAGTGTAGGGGCAAAATCGTAATTTTTTCACCCGCAGATAAAATTTGAGATTTTGAGAGAATTTAGATCACATTTGACAAATTGGAGAATGGTATCAGTATAAGGGATGAAAAATATGTCTATGGGCAATTTTTCAATTTTTAGGGCAAAAATGTAATTTTTGACTTTTACGATGGTAAAAGTGTAAATTTCAAAAATTACTCCACCAGGACTTTGGATAAGTCTGAGAATTTTATCTAAGATATGGATATGTGGAACAAGTGTATGGTGAAAATTTGGAAACAAATGGATGGCTAGAATTTAAGAAATTAATAAAACAAAAAAATGAATAAAATAATATTATATTATTTTAGCCTTTAAAAAGGTCAAAATTTTCAGAATTCTCATCTTCTTCAAGCTGTCCAAACCAGGAGAGAAAAAGGGGAAAAGAAATAAGAACCCTAGTTGAAAAATTTGAGAAAAATCAAGAGAAATCAAGAAATCAAGCATTAAAAAGGTAAATTTCATTGATTTTTCTTATGATTTTCACTACCCATGCATTTTTTTCTCATTTCCATGCAAAATTAGAAAGTGGGTATGGACACCCATGGTGGTCAAACCTCCATGGATGAGTTTTGAGCTTGAGTTTTGGTTGATTTTAATTGAATTAAGTGATTTTAGTTAGGTTATATTGAAATATAGCAAAAATAAGCTAGAGAAATAACTTTCTCCCATTGAAACCAATTATGCCGAATTTTTTAGGGGAATATTGGTTGCTGATCTTGATGTTTATTTGAGGAATTATAATGAATAATGATGAATTATGAGCCTAGAAAAATAATGAGAATTTTCGGAGCAAAAATACGAATTTTGCCCAATAGGGGTATTTTCGTAATTTATTGCTGAGACTGATAATTTGCACCACACTGAGGGTCATTAAGTCAATTTGGGTGCAATTGAGGTATAGAAGCTGAAAAAAATTAATTTGGAGTGAAATTGGACGCATTGGCCAATTTATCGGATGAAAAATCGACTTAGGCCGATACCGGGTATAGATGATTACCCGTGCACTTTTCATTTCATATCATGCATATATATCGAGCCTAAAATAGCTTATAACTATTAGACACAATTTAATTGGAATATGTGGCATGGATTATGGCTAGGTGGTGAGCCATTGGATAAGGGTAAAGGATTGTACCTGCGGACTGAAAATGGAGTATTTCTACTCCTAATACTGTGAGTGAACTAATTATCATCTTAATTATCTAAAGTAGTTTTATATAGTTGTATGATTTTATGAAAAATGGGTTTAAATGGTAAATTGCTATGTTTTAGGAGAAATTGTGATTTTATAAAATGATTTTATAAATTTTCTGGAAAATTGAATACTGGTTTTGAAAATAGAGTAATTGGAGACTGTCTACTTGTGCTGTAAATTTATGGTTTTAAATTAAATGTCTTGTGATAAATTGGCATGATTGGCTGAATTTATACTTGTGTTAAAAAATATGAACTGTCTGTTTTGCCTTGGTAAATTGGTTAGTAATGTAATTGCCATGCTATGCCATTGAGATTTGATCAATTGGTGGATTAAAGATTAGCTACTGTAGTGGTGGGGGGGTTCTGTGGACCAGCCTATTAGAGGGGCACGGTAAACTCCTTTATATTCTCACCTCGGTCGTAGAGGCGCGTAGGGTATCTCCTGAGGTGGGCTTTTTGAGTGCACTTCACGTTAACCACCACGTGAGAGTGAGACTCAGCCAACGCCAAGGAACGACTGTGATGTTCAACGAAAAATGTTTTTTATGCGAAACATGAATTTTTAACAACCTTGGTGATCTTAGTGGGATACCTTGACGAAAGTATCCACGAGAATGATTTTGGCAGGAGCCAAGTTTTGTGAGATATATAAGCCATGTTGATTAATTGAGTAAACTGAATATTCATGTTATGAAACATATATTGGAAAAGAATATTTTAATTCGTCTCCATTTACTCGCCTTTAGATTGTTTAGATGGTGTCTGTTTACTCACTGGGATTTTATAATCTCACCACCCTCAATTCTCCACATTTCAGGCTCAAGATAGCCAGTAGATAACCGATTGCATCAAGGACTTCAGTTAGCCTTGCATCGATAAAATTGTAGGTTCACAGACTCGCATCTTATTGGTTAGTTGGGGGCTCACGTGTCATTGTAAAAGTAATTTTACAATTTAGTTATTTGATTTAAAATATGTATGAGCATATTTAGCTTTTACACCATGTTTTTGGCTGGTTTCGGTATTTTTGAAGAAAAATGACGAAAATACCCCTGTGAGCCAGAAAATAATATTATATTTAAAAATGACTTATGATTTTCTTGAAATGCAAGATTTAATAACTGTCGCTCACCGAGGAGATGTAGAAACTGATACGAAAGCCTTGCGAGATTTCGATTAGCATTCAGGGTGAAGAACGTCTGTCAAGGCTTCGCGGCGGTTGTCATGGGCCCGATGGGGAGTTCCAAGTCGTGACAGGAAATCTGTTGGAAATAATATACAGTAACACGTGTGTCCTGAAGATGAAATTTTCAATGGATTTTCAACAAAAAATTTCGTTGGAAACTGTAAAGATCACACACGTTTTTTCTTTTTAGTTTAAAGTTTCAACGGATTTCCAACCGAAAATTCCGTTGGAAAAGATAAAGATAACATAAGAAAACTTTAGGGTTCCAACGAAAATTTCAGTTGGAAATCCGTTGGAAATGATACACAGTAACGCGTGTCCTGAAGATGAAATTTCGAACGGATTTCCAACGAAAATTTCCGTTGAAAATTTTCAACGAAAAATTTTGTTGGAAACTGTAAAGATTACACACTTTTTTTTTTAGTTTAAAGTTCCAACGGATTTCCAACGGAAATTTTCGTTGGAAATCCGTTAGAAATATTAAACAGTAATATGTGTATGTTGTACAAGTCAAATTTCCAATGGAAAATTCCATTGAAAATTTTTCAGTATAAATCCGTTGGAAATCCGTTGAAAATCCGTCAGAACAAGCATTTAAAAATTTTAATTAAACTCCGTTGGAAATCCGTTGCAAATTCATTGGAAATACAATGATTTTTTGTAGTGTTGATGGGTATGAGTGCTTGTCGTTGGGTTGTGGGTGATGGGGCTATTAATTTTTTTTGGCTTGATAAATGAATTGTTGAAGTTCCTTTATGCTATAAATACCCCAGATTGTTTTCATTAGTTATTACAAAAGAGATGAAGGTCGTTGAAGCTCGGATTGATGGTGCTTGGTCGATAAATTATAAACGCTCTATTTACACTTGGGAGAAAAAGTCTTATGAGTACATTCTCCACAAACTTTCTACAGTCTTTCTAATGAATGGAAAAGGAGATAAGCTCATTTGGCACCATGACCTGAAAAAGGGCTTTCTCGATTAAATCTTTTTGTTCATTATTGGATTTAGATCTTAGTGACCAAAAAATATGGTTATACTCTATTTGGAAATTATCTATTCCACCAAAGGTACAATCTTTCCTATGGTTTACGATCCTTGACTCCATTCTCACCAAAAGCTTTCTTACTTCTAGGGGAGTTAATTTTCATAGTCATTAGTTAAGATGCTCTTTGTGCGGACTTGTTGAGGAAAGTTGTTCCCATATCTTCTTTACTCGTGACTTTACTTCGAAAATGTGGAGTCCTATACTCAAATGGTAGGATTTATCTTGGAGAATTCCAAATTTTGTTGCTTCCCTTATCCAATCATGGTCAAATTGTCCTTTCACAGGCACGATTCATAAACTATGGATGACAATATGCGGTGTTGTGTTTGGTCCATGTGGTTGGCACGAAATGACTTTATTTTCAACAACAAGATTTAGGATGGTAATGAATTCTCTTTTCTTATTAAAATGCACTCTATGTTTTGGATTCATGCATGCGAAGGAATTGATGTTATTGATGTTGTTGGTTGGTAACAAGAGCCACGAAATTTGGTCATAAAGTCTTCTCCTCTTCACTATCATTTATAGATTTCATGGGAACCTCTCTCTAAGGGAGTGTTTAAATTCAATGTTGATGGTTCGGTTAGAGGCAAATTGGGCTTGGCAAGATGTGATGGAATTTTTCATAATTCTGAAGCTTTTTTGGCTAAAATTTTCTTTGGTCCCTTAGGTATTCAAGATTATAATTATGCTGAACTCATGGCTGCTCTTAACACTTTGAGACTTTTCTTGGCATTTTCTTATGCAAGTTATTTTCTATGCATTGAGTCTGACTCAAACATTGCACTTACATGGGTTGAACAAGTGGATCAAAGACCATGGGATAAATGTAGTATCTTTAATTAAATTGATTCATAGAGACTCTCTCTTGCTTTTGTCTCTTTTCAGTATGTGTTAAGAGAAAGGAATATTTTCGTGGACTTTCTTGCTAAATTTGGAGTTGACAAATCAATTTTATTCTTGGCCTAGTGGTGATTTTTGCAAGTGCTATGTGGCTTGTTATTCCTATTAAGGTTTCAGTTTCTTGTTTGCTTTTATTAAAGGGCGGCTGATTGTTGGTTCATTATGTGTCATTGTGTTTTGTTGGTTTGTTGGTTTTTGCTTCTGTTTGTGTGGACATGTTTATTTTCCCCATGCTAAAGTTTATTTGGTGAATCTTTTGTTTCAACCTTGTTAGGAGTTTTGTCTTTTTGGCTTTATGCAGCTTTGTTACAATGCCTTTAGTTGAACTCTCACTGTAAATATTCTCAATGATTTGTATAAATCTTTTTTTTTATTGAGGAAAAAAAAAGGTTACTGTATAAAGCAACAGAGAGTTTATGTTGTGTAAAAGCATTCCTATTGGGAGGAATAGGTTGAAAATCTCACACCTTTAATATGTGGATGAGACTCTGTTATTCTATAAACCAAAGTTAGACAGCCTAGTGAACTTAAAGAGAATATTGAGAAGCTTTTAGATTATATTCGAACTTAGATTCAAGTTTTAGATAAGTACGTTCTCATGGGCAGTAGTGTTGATGACAAAACTATCACAATTTAGGAGGATTACATCTCATGCAAGGTAGGAAATCTCCTTACATCCTACTTTGGACTTCCATTGGGTGCGAACCAACATTCAGTGAAAATATAAAAATTGATTCTAGAAAGGTTCAAAGCTATAGTAGCAAGGAGAAAGTCTAAGTTTTTATCTAGTGGGGGGAAAGTGACACTAATGAAGTCGATCTTGTCCAACCTCCCTATTTTTTTATGTCTTTGTTCATGATTTCCCAAAGAGTGAAGAATGAACTTGATAAAATTAATAAAATTTAGAGCAGATTTTTATGGAATGGAACATCTCCAAGTACAAGGATTTATTATGTGAAATGGGAAAATGCTTGACAATGCAAAGATGAAGGTGGCCTAAGCATTATTAAACTTGAAGTGAAAAATAGAGCTTTACTCGATAAGTGGACATGGAGGTAAGGTGAAAAGCATATTAGTTTATGGAAGGAAATGGCGGTGGAAAAAAGTGGGAGTGATCCAGTAAAATTTCTTCTAAGTGTTGATGAAACTCACAAATGCTCCACTATGTGGAAAAAAATTATGAGTCCCCTATCTCTTTCTAACAAAATTTTCATGTAGGTTCCAACGAGTTTCGGGTTAACGGTAGGAAACTAGAAGAGTATTTCTTTTTGGTTTGATGAATAGATCCAAGGTGTTATGCTCAAGTTTACTTTTCCCAAGATATTCACCCAGTGAATAAAAATGGAAAGCTGATCAAGTATGGGAGCTAGGAGAACAAAGGCTAATGGTAGGATATTGGGCTAAGAAGACCACTGTTCGGTTGGGAAAATGAGTAATGGAACCAAATGGATAGCTTGTTAAGAGAAAATTTTCTTAAGCAAGAATTCACAAGATGAAATATATTGGAAGGGGTAGACAAGTAGTATATATATATAGCAAAATCATTTTGTCAAAAGATTCTAACTAGTAATCAACTAAAGAAGGTATGTGAAAGGTGCTACGGGCAAAAAAGGCCTTTTTAAAAGTCAAAATTTTTGTTTAGCATATGATAAAAGGGAAAATCGCAATTAAAGAGGAACTCTAACGAAAATGAATACTTAAGAGTAGTTTGGCGACATGCATACTTCGCAATAAAGAGCAAGAAAGTCTGTTAGCTCCCTTTAAGCAGAGTTGTGAGGTCGTTGGTGTAAAGCAATTGTGCATGTGTTTAGATGCAACTTTTTTTTGTTAACACTTGTTTTTGCAGTCCCACTATTTAGGTGGTTTAGGCTTGCTCTATTGGTGATGCAAGAGTCTATTCTCTCTTATTTCAACTGAGAAATGAGTTTGGGAAGTCCGTAATGGTAGTCATCTTGATGATATTGATGCGCAATGAAAATATGTTTTGGTTACCACTTGTTATTAGGATAGTCTTGGGATGGTTTTAATTAACTCCCAGACTCAGAGTCTTCCTTGTGCATAATATGATCAATACAATTTATTGATTCACCTTGTAAAAAAAATTGATAATGCTCAAGAAAACAAGAATAGAAAGGGAAAGTAGCTATTGTACAAATCACAATTAGGTTGTGTTTGGTATGTTGCTAGGAATGTGATTGCTGAAAAAATAACTTTACAGCGTCTGGTATAATATGAAAAGTGATGATTGCAGAAAATGTGATTACTGAGAGGATTACATTGTAATGTTTGATTTGAAAACACTTTACTGAAAATGTAGTGTAAATTTACAAAATTACCTTGATATATGAAAATATAAAATTGAAAGCATTTACTTTTTTTAATATAAAATTTTAACTTTTCAACTTTATTCCTTAAAATAATAAACAATAACGTGAAAAAATAATATAAGATTTTAATATTAATTATTTAAATATTAAAATATATAAATTTATTAAATATTTATTTTTACCAAATATTTAGATTGAAAGGGGTATATTTGTCCAACCCATACTCTTGGCTTTCCTTCTTCCATGGGAAGGTCACTTTCCCTCTAGCCCAAGAGGGAATCACGTTGCAATATCATTACGTTGAAAAGTACCATACCAAACGTGGTAAAGTGATTAAATCCAATTAAAATCCCTATAAAATGCTTAACTTCCTCAATACCAAACGAGACCTTAGTTCTCATAAATAATATGTGAATAGAAATTTCAAGGTTGAGAGCTTACATTTTTATCTTTTCCCCTTGTATGCTTTGTAAGAGATCAGTATAACTTTGTATTTAATATAAAATTTTAACTTTTCAACTTTATCTCTTAAAATAATAAATAATAACATGATAAAAATAACATAATATTTTAATATTAATTAATATTAAAATATATAAAATTATTCAATATTTGTTTTTACTAAATATTCAACTTGAAAGGGGTATATTTGTTCAACCCATTCTCTTGACTTTCCCTCTTCCATGGGAAGGGCACTTGCCTCCTAGCCCTAGAGGGAATCGTGTTGCAATGTCATTACATTGAGAAAGTACCATACCAAACGTGATAAAGTGATTAAATCCAATTAAAATTCTTGTAAAATGCTTGACTTCCTTAATACCAAAAGGGACCTTAGTTCTCATAAATAATATGTGAACAGAAATTTCGAGGTTATGAGTTGACATTTTTATCTTTTCCCTTGTATGTTTTGTAAGAGATCAGTAAAACTTGGTATTTTTATATTAAAAGTAAGCCAAAATCAGATGATGAAATTTTGATAGCTAGTCTATATTCATAGTCCAATAGAAACATTGCTATAATGTAGTTTTTTTTTTTAAATTGAGAGAAAGGAAATTTGAATCTTACTCTTTAAGTAGGAAATCATGTATCAATCAATGAACTAAATGCTCATATGTACTACAATGTATCTTTAGTATAAATAAGTTATTTTTTTAATAAAAATTAGAAATGACAAAAATACAAACTTTGTAAATCGATTATAGGTGTCTATGGGTCCATTAACCCGCTAGACCCATAGGCTTGCTCATATCAATAGTCCCTAAACATTTTTTAAGTTTAAGTTTAATTTGAGAATATTATTATATAATAAATAATTTAATTTAATTAAAATATAATTTTCAATGTATTAAAAATATTAATTTTTTAATATTTTAATAATAAACCTAATTAAAATGGGTAGATTGACTCAGGTAAAGCTTGGACCAGGGTTTGGGTTTTCAAGGTGTCAACCAAGCCATAGGCGCTTATTTGATCGGCTAGGTCAGTTATTTTATATCTAAATTTTTGTTTGACTTTTTTCATTATTTTCTTGGACCACATTTTATGTTTTACTTACCCAACATTAAAAGTTAATCTTCAATTCTATGAGAAAAAAGTTAATCTTCAAATAAAGTTTTGCCAATTGGTCGAAACCAAATTATTTAGCAGTTAGGATTAACCTTTACTAGTGTGTGATGATTTTTAAGTTAATAAAGAAACTTTAAAGTATTAAATATATGTGTGATGATTTCTAAGTTAATTTCATAAATTGATATGTTACAGACGTCAAATCAACCAAATAAGTGATGTTACGATATGTTCTGTATAAATTATTATTATTATATAATTGTGGGTTCAATTAATGTTAATTGATCGTGAATTAATTTATTCATGGACATATAAATTAGGAAACTGCTAAAGCGTTTGATGATTGCTCATAAAAACATAAAATACCCATACAATTGTTATTTATCATCTCATCCATTTGTAAATAATCAAATAGTTGAAGATCGGACAAAACAATATTACTTATCAAATTGAGATGGGACATGTATCACATTTTTGTGAAGCAAAAGAGAGAAGGAAAAATTATGAGAAATTATTTATTTTTATCTTCAAACATCAAAATTAGACATCAAAAGATTTATCTAAGAAGCGTATAAAAGACGTATTAAAATCAAGATCAAATTAGTACATCTATATTTTGCTTCAAGCTGAATTTATCCGTGCAAAATCGAGAGACTTCTTGCCTTCATGAGGATTTCCAAAATAGTTATTCATATAATCTCCAAGCACAAACTCTCTATAACGAGCCACTTCATCTTTCTCTACCACCAGAGGTAGTGGTGCAATTTTCTCTGTTGGTTTAGGGATGGTGAAAATTGGTATTGACACCCTCGATTTTGTGCTGGTGGTACGAACCCGGTGTTCTGCACTTTTGTACCTTCCATTGCTTAAAATCTGTCGAAAAATGTAAATTAAGAAAATGGTAATTATTTGTTAGAGCTAATTGGATGGTTAAACTCCAACTTGTTAAAGTTCTTATATTGTCACATGATTTTATTTTCCTTGAAACAAGTTAAATAAGAATTGGTCAAAATTTGACTTAAACCTGTAACATATCGCCAATGTTGATGACCAAAGCACCATGAATTGGGGGGATCTCTACCCAATCTCCCCTCTTTCCAATATCTGTGTCTTCTGGAATGTTCACATACAAACCGCCGATACCATCTTGCAATAAGACAGTTAAAGTTCCAAAATCAGAATGACGTCCTACACCAACTGTGAGATCAGGATTAGGACATGTTGGATAAAAGTTCATGTTAACTGTCTTTCTGCCGATGAGTGCATCGATCTTCGAGTCATCTAGTTTCACTCCAAGGTTTTCCGTTAAAACATGAAGTAATTTCTTCACCATCTCAAGTGATGTCTTCAAATACTCAAGTGCAACTTCCCTAAAAAGAGTGTGTTTAAAAACAATCAAGATTGATGGTAATAAACAATATGCTATCCAACAAATAAACCCCTTGCAAATTGAATTTGTGAACTTGGTTAATGCGGTTAGGAAGGGCAAAGGGAAAAGGAATGATAAAAATGTAAATGACAAAAGCACATCACCTGCACTCTACAGGCCAATGTTCAAGAGCTTCGGCGTCGTTGGTATATACCATGCTGATATAGTCTTTCCACTCCAACGCTTTCTCTTTCTCTGGGACAAAGCTCGTCCCATACCTCACTAACGGGGTTGGACTCACTTCTTTACGATAAACAGACTTCCTTTCTGGTGGCTGGCCGAAGAAGGTATGCGCCGCGTCCTTAAGGGACTCTAGTAGATCAACAGGCACGCCATGGTTCACAACTTGGAAGAAGCCGAGAGTCTCAGAAGCTCTAACAATTTCCTTGACCACTTCATCATGGTCAGGGCCGTCAAGCCTCGACAAATCAATCGGTGGCTGCCCATGTTTGCTTGCGTTTTCCTTATCAATCTGCGCTTCCGGTGGTTGAATGTAAGCCTGTGGCACCTTTGATAAGCCTAAGTCGACTATTCCTTTGACACCATTTCCATCTCGGACAACAAAGTCGAAAAGTGATTTGCCATTATCAAAACTCGGAGCCATCTATTTTCAGGGTATGTGAAAATGTGCCTTGTTTGCTTTGTAAGAAGTTGTGGGGTGCATCTACCAAAGTGAAGGGCTCAATATATAGGCATAGTTGGCTGAGAATGGTCTTGAACTTATTAATTAAAAATTACGAAGTACTTGATGTTTTCAGCAAGACAAGACATTCGGCGCTTGAATATAACATTTTTCCCCTTTGTTTTACTCAAATGTCGCAAGTTATTCAACAATCTCATAATATTGGAATTTCATTTGCCAAAACTTAATTAGAATGGGTATTCTCCAATTCTGACCAAAAGCATAAGCAAAATGGAAAAGGAAAACTAGCTAGCTTTTTATTATAGTACAACGCACTATTTCTTCAATTAAAAAAATTACAAATATGTATATACTTTCCGTATAAAAATTGCAATAGGAAGTCATACAACTATAATTTTTTCTTATAAATCCTTCTACAATATAGACAATAAACTATGTAGTTAATAATCACATAATCTCAGGAAAGAATAAGATTTTATAAGATTTAAAAAGAGTCACCTCGTATTTTGTAATCTAAACTCATATGCTTACCAAAAATTATTAAGACATACAAGAATTAAAGGTCAAAGAATGAAATTGGCTTCTCTTGTTTCGTTACCTAAAATATGTTCACCTCAATTAGGATATGCACCAAAATAGAAACTTTTGTTTGAATGCATTTAATTAATTGACAAAGATGTATAACACTATTTAAGTTCTAAACTTAATTGTAGAAAAGGAAAAAAAAAGTTCATAGTAAAATTCTCATTGAAGTTTATTTTGTCCCTTGTGTATTTATGTTCCTAGTATATATGTTTATTCACCTATCCAACCCTCCCTTTTTCTCTTTTAATAGAAGTTTTATTTCTAAAATTCAAGTCTGGATACAAAGATGATCAAGTATAATTATGAATGGATGGAAAATTGTTGCCTAATGGCTGAAAGAGAAGGGTACACTTTGGTCAGTGGGTTACCGTCAACATGGTTTCAAATGACTCGTTCAAGTTTTACTATTTTGCTTAGTTAGCGACAAAGACTGCCATTTGCCGATGACTTCTATTTCCAGCTGACGATTACCATTGAAAATTTTTACAATAACATGTCGTAACAAGTTGAAAGAAGTTCATAATCAACTTCTATTTTTTTTACGTGATGAGGCAACGGGTCTATCACGTGACATAAGTTTCATTTTAAAAAAATAATGAGTCTAACCATGCGGTATAAACTTTACATATAGATATATATAACAAGTTGAAAGGCCAATAAATGAAAATAATGACTACTATGATACCATGTTGACCGTCAACAGTGGTTCAAACAACAATTTTATAAACAAATTCAACAAAAGTTAATAATTGTTAATTGTATTGATCGTAGCTTAATTAAATCCAATTAAATTAATATTAAATATTAGATTTAAGTATTTGATTTAATATTAAGTGACATATGAATCGAGTTTTATCACCTCTTTGTCAGCATCTTTAGTGATAGAGATCTCGAGTTGTAAGGAGTATATTAAATTGATATGAACAATTTATAGTCAACTTTTACAAATTTTTTTTATAGTGGCAAAAAAATCAATATGCTGATAAAATCGGAAATCAATAAAGGGGGACTATATGTTATACAATATGTTCCTTTTTATATACGCATTTAGCAAACATGTCCATTGGTCTAGAGTCCACTATATACAACAATGAAATCCAAATCTTGATTTTATATTAATAGTAGTTATCAAATCTTGATTTCAATATGAATGGAAGAAGATCAATGGAATTGAAATAAAGTTTGAAAAGAAAAAAAAAACAACGGTTTTAATTAGAAAAAGAAACATTAAAAAAAATTAAAGAACACATACTATATTATTTTCAATCCCTCTAGATAAGATCGGTTTGAAAATATGAGATAAGTAAAATATTCAACACCGAAAGTTGATTCTACAATATAAAACCAAAGAGGATATATATATATTGTAATATTTACTGATCCTGAGTAACACAATTTATAAATGGAATATTAATGAAATATCTAAATATAACATCCTCAATATCCTTCAACAAATGGCCATGGTATCAAATGCATACAAAACACAAAATCAAGCAAGCCAAATTACAGATCATTCCATAGCAAACCTTTTAGTTGCCGGTTTCAATGGACAACTTAAAAGATGGTGGGATAATTATCTTACCACAAAACAACAACTTTGTAAGAATTCTATTTGGTTTTTTATTTCTCTTTGTTCATTTTTGAGTTTGGAGATTTCCACTTATATTTCTTTAATTTCTGACTGTAATTCTGCATTTGTTATTTGTCTAGGTTTAGAGGATTTATATCTATCAAATATGATATCTTTTATATTATACATGTGTTCTTGATTTGTAATTATGGGTTTTTCTGTTTTTTCTTTCATCGAAGTTTTTAATTTCTCAAGGTATTCTTTTTGTAGCGTTGGGTCTTGGATTTTATCAATGATTTCAATCATGAGTTCTTGATCTTTGGTTTGGACATTAATTTGTTCTTTATTATCTGTTGAAGATTGAGATGTAGTTTGTATTTCATCTATTTGGAATTCACTTGTAGATTCCTTGCTGTCGGATGTCTCATAGTCCGATGTTGTTAATTCTAGTAGGATTTCATTAATTTTTTGTTCAATGTTTTCATCTAAGTGAAGTTCGTTGGTTTTCCTTCTAATTTTGCAGAATTTTGAAATGCGACCAGTTTTTTCGCATCTGATACCAGAGCCTTCTAGGAAAAGGTTTGATCAGGATATTTATGAGTTTGACCAGGGTATCCTGTGTTAAATTTATTACAATATTTTGAGATTGAGAAGATGAAGGTTGCAATAGCATCTTGGATTTCTCTTCCTTGTTCATCTAAGATGTTGTTTCCTTCATCATCTTTTTTTTTATATCTTTTAATATTTCTTGTTGTTGTTCTGTGGTAAGATAATTGTGCCACCATCTTTTAAGTTGTCTAGTGAAACTGGCAACTAAAAGGTTTGCTATGGAATGATTTGTAATTTGGTTTGCTTGATTTTGTATTTTGTATACATTTGATACCATTGTCATTTGTTGAAGGGTACTAGGGATGTTGTATTCAAACATTCCATCAATATTCTATTCATAAATTATGTTGGCATTATACTTATTTTGGAAAGTGGGTTTCTTGTATATTTAAATTAGGTGCTATAATTTTAGGATAATAAAGCTTTTTTGGTCTTTCCAAATCATTTTGTTAATCTGTTGATCATTAGTGTCTTTTGAATCTGTTTGTTGGTTTATCATATTTACAAAATGGCTTTATTGTAAAGGAGTATCAGGAGTTATCATTTTTGAAGTTTGGCTTTCTAGGGCATCAATTCTATTTTTAATTTCTCTTAAAAATTGATTTTGATATGATTGATGAAATATTTTTTGGACTTTCTAAAGGTTTGAAAATTGGTTCTTTAGTCTTAATGACTTTAGTATTTTGAATAAATTTAAGTGGAATTTCAATTATTGTTTCTATATTTTCCAGTTGTTTTGTGATGGTATGTAAATTTAGATTTGTATAGTTGTTTTGTTCGACTATCATTTTAATGTCTCTTGAGGAAACTTGTTCTTCTAAGTCTGAGGATCTCATCCTTAATGGAGTTGCCCTTATTCCTATATTATTGTGAGAATACTGAACTTTTGTTAAAAAGGGATGTTGATATTCAATTTCTCCTTTAGTTGTTTGCCATTTGACCATATTTCTTGTAGTATTTATTGATCTTGAGTAATATTTTTCAAACCATGTAAATAATTCTATTAGAATCTTATGGTTCTCTATAAAATCATAATATTGTTATAGAATTTGATCTTTTTCATTTTTATAGGTTTCTAGATAATTTTTTTTTTTGCTTATTTTTCTTAGAGTAGAAATGCTTTCTACACCATTCTTTATTGATTTTAAATTCTCTTTGTATTACAAAAATTTCAGGATTTTCTTCACCAGCTGTGGTTATGTTTGGATTATTTGTCATTAATGAATATGTTGGAGACATGTTAGGTGAGTTAGTTGGGCTAGGTTCTTGCCTATTTTATATTGGTTGTGGTATGTTTGATGAATTGTCTATTCCTTGTAAATTTATCCTAATGGTGGATGGTGCTGTAGAAACAAAGGCTCTAGCTATTCTATAGTTTGTTTTTGTGGGCGATTCATCTCCCAAGATATTCAGACTTCTTATAGAAGCTGTAGCCTATCTTATTCGAAAGATTGTCTTGGAGCCACTCTTGATGGTCTGTTAAACACTAGCTTTACAAACCTATCTCTATATTGAGCTACATGATTTATTTCCGTATTTTGGATGGGAATAGGAGTCGTAACTCCTTCAAGTCTCCATCTGTTTGGAAGTTGGACTTCATGCTAATGTATGGTTCTAGGTATACTAGTATAAGACCTAGACATATCTAACTGGATTAAGAGTTGGATGTTTTCGTATTGATTTTGGATGCGTACTCCCTTTTCCTTGGTTTTGATCAAATATCCACAAAAGGAATATAAATGCAAATTATGGAATGTTGATGACTTATATATTTGATTTGTTGAACCCTTGCAATTTCTTAGTTATCTATTTCTTGAATAATATTTTCATATTGAACATTTTCTTCATTGATCGACTAAGTTTGGTTGGATATTGAGCTAGAAGAGGAGGTGGTTCTTAGAAAAGGAAGCATCTTATAATTATAGACTTAATTTTCCTACAAAAGGAGTTTCTATTTAATTATCTAATAATATCTTTTCGACCTACAGGAAGGGGAATTGTTTTACTAGGCCTAACCCATGGCTTACTAGACTATCAACCTTAAAACTCAGCACAAAAAGATAAAGTATTGATAATGCAATTAAAGCCAGAACTCAAAAAAGAAATTCTATGTTATAAAATGCTTTCAGGTAATGAAGAATACCTTTCCTTCGAATGTGTCACGACTCGGAACTCCCATCGGGCCCATGACAACCGCCGCGAAGTCCCGATAGGCACTCATTACCCTGAATGCCGATCGGAACCCTGCAAGGCTTAGCATCGGCTTCTGCATCTCCCTAGTGAGCGACAGTTATTAAATCTTACATTTCAAGAAATCATAAGTCATTTTCAAATCAAAATAATAAAATATT
This sequence comes from Theobroma cacao, assembly GCF_000208745.1. Taxonomy (NCBI): domain Eukaryota; kingdom Viridiplantae; phylum Streptophyta; class Magnoliopsida; order Malvales; family Malvaceae; genus Theobroma; species Theobroma cacao. Next base: position 9,890,891 of record NC_030856.1, on the reverse strand, counting down.
ATTTTCTGGCTCACAAGGGCATTTTCGTCATTTTTCTTCGATAATATCAAAACTCGCCAAAAACATGGTGTAAAAGCTAAATATGTTCATACATATTTTAAATCAGATAACGAAAATATAAAATTACTTTTACAATGACACGTGGGCCCCCAACTAACCAATAAGATGCGAGTCTGTGAACCTATAATTTTGACAATGCAAGGCTAACTGAAGTCCTTGATGCAATCGGCTATCTACTGGTTATCCCGAACCTGAAATGTGTGGAATTGAGGGTGGTGAGATTATAAAATCTCAGTGAGTAAACAAACACCATCTAAACTATTTAAAGGCGAGTAAATGGAGACAATTAAAAATAATTAACTTCAGCATATTTTTCACATTACGAATATTCATTTCAACCAAATAATCAATATGGCTCATGAATTACTCAAAACTTGGCTCATGCCAAATCTTGTACTCGGGGACACCTGGACCAGGGGTATCCAACTGAGTTAGCCAAGGCTATTCAAAATTCATATTTCGCATAAATCATATTTTTATTTTGAAACATAGTCGTTCCTTGGCGTTGGCTGAGTCTCACTCTCACGCGGTGGTCCACGTGAAGTGCACTCAAAAAGCCCATCTCAGGAGATACCCTACGCGCCTCTACGACTGAGGTGAGAATATAAAGGAGTTTACCGTGCCCCTCTAATAGGCTGGCCCACGAAACCCCCCACCACTGCAGTAGCTAATCTTTTATCTACCACCTGATTTATAAAATCTTTTTCTACATGACATGGTAATTTATCGCAACCTAGCCTCTCAAGGCTAAATACACAGTACAAATAATTCTAACACCAAAATCAATTTAGCCATTTATGCTCATTTATTGTCATAAGCCATTCAATTTAAAACCATAAATTTACAGTACAAGCAGGCAGTCTCCAATTACTCTATTTTCAAAACCAGTATTCTATTTTCCAAAAAATTTATAAAATCATTTTAATAAATCACAATTTCTCTTAAAACATAGCAATTTACCATTTAAACCCATTTTCCATAAAATCACACAATTGTATAAAACTACTCTAGATAATTAAGACGATAATAAGTTCACTCACAGTTTCTGAAAACTAAATTCGGGTACTCCAACTATTACTCATCGAGTGCGATTTCTTTGCCTTTGCCAGAGGATTCGCCACCTTGACAAATTGTATAATTAAGAGGTTTACTGCTTTGGTACTAAACCAAAATAAACTAATTTATACTACTAATGCATGATATGAGGTGCAAAATGTCTAAATTTTGCCTAAACGCGATGTTAGCCTATTTCGATCTTTTACCCGATAAATCGATATACGCATCCATTTAAACTCCAAATTAATTTTTTTTTTCAGTTTCTATACCTCAATTGCACCCAAATTGACTTAATGTCCCTCAGTGTGGTGCAAATTATCAGTCCCGGTAGCAAATTATGAAAATACCCCTAGTGGGTAAAAATTCATATTTTTGCTTCGAAAATTCTCATTATTTTTCTAGGCTCATAATTCATCATTATTCATCATAATTCCTCAAATAAACATCAAGATCAACAGCCAATATTCCCCTAGAAAATTCAGCATAATGGGTTTCAATGGGAGAAAATTATTTCTCTAGCTTATTTTTGCTATATTTCAATATAACCTAACTAAAATCACTTAATTCAATTAAAATCAACCAAAACTCAAGCTCAAAACTCATCCATGGAGGTTTGGCCAGCATGGGTGTCCATACCCACTTTCTAATTTTGCATGGAAATGAGAAAAAAATGCATGGGTAGTGAAAATCACAAGGAAAATCAATGAAATTTACCTTTTTAATGCTTGATTTCTTGATTTCTCTTGATTTTC
>NC_030856.1:9799005-9885311 GCF_000208745.1 Theobroma cacao | reverse complement strand
TTACTATGCATAACAAAGTTCAAGCTCATCCTTAGAGCAGATTTGTTTACTAACTTCTTACTTCATGACCACACATCAATTATAGTAATCATTAGTACTCACTCTCGAGTTAGTTCACGTGCTTATATTCATGAACTATAATAGATCCAATCAATTTTTAAAATCTCACAATCACTTAATTGAAATAAACACCACTTTTATATGGGCATAACACGCTCAATTAACATAGTGTTCTTATCTTCATGCACATATGTATGAATTTACTCTTACCTCAATGCTTAATATATACACTCCACCAAATGAATAAATTATCACGGCCTATTTGTCCAATTCCAAATTTCTCCATCCATAATCGGAGGGATATATCATTTCATTAATCTTTCATTAGGAGCATTTGTTTTAAAATCTCTCCAACACTGGCTCGTGGCACGAGTGGCATCTTAAACCCGAACAATGGCCCTACTTATGACCTTTGCATGACATTAACAAGGAAGTGAATTACTGGGATCAGGAGTTCCTATAGATCCCATAAGATCTATAAGAAAAAACAAAACAAGTCTAAACAACTCCAAATTCTATATGCAGATGCACGTATTCTATTCTACCTAACCTGATTTAACTTAACTAACTTAACTTAACTTAACTTGGGCCCGCAATGTCAGTGTGGATTTCTTAAAACAACTTTAAAACCAAAAATTTTAAAATCCAAAGTTTTAAAATCAAAATCTCTGATCTTTAAACCATGCTCTGATACCACTTTAATTGTCACGACCCGAAACTCCCATCGGGCCCGTGACAATCGCCGCGACGTCCCGATAAGCACTCATTACCCCGAATGTCGATCGGAACCCCGCAAGGCTTAGCATCAGCTTTCGCATCTCCCCGGTGAGCGACAGTTATTAAATCTTACATTTCAAGAAATCATAAGTCGTTTTCAAATTAAAATAATAAAATATTATTTTTTGGTTCATAGGGGCATTTTCGTCATTTTTTTTCGATAATATCAAAACTCGCCAAAAACATGGTGTAAAAGCTAAATATGTTCATACATATTTTAAATCAGATAACGAAAATATAAAATTACTTTTACAATGACACATGGGCCCCCAACTAACCAATAAGATGCAAGCTTGTGAACCTATAATTTTGACAATGCAAGGCTAACTGAAGTCCTTGATGCAATCGGCTATCTACCAACTATCCCGAACCTGAAATGTGTGGAATTGAGGGTGGTGAGATTATAAAATCTCAGTGAGTAAACAAACACCATCTAAACTATCTAAAGGCGAGTAAATGGAGACAATTAAAAATAATTAACTTCAACAAATTTTTCACATCACGAATATTCATTTCAACCAAATAATCAATATGGCTCGTGAATTACTCAAAACTTGGCTCATGTCAAATCTTGTACTCGGGGACACCTGGACCAGGGGTATCCAACCGAGTCTACCAAGGCTATTCAAAATTCATATTTCGCATAAATCATATTTTTGTTTTGAAACATAGTCGTTCCTTGGTGTTGGCTGAGTCTCACTCTCATGCGGTGGTCCACGTGAAGTGCACTCAAAAAGCCCACCTTAGGAGATACCCTACGCGCCTCTACGACTGAGGTGAGAATATAAAGGAGTTTACCGTGCCCCTCTAATAGGTTGGCCCACAGAACCCCCCACCACTGCAGTAGCTAATCTTTTATCTACCACCTGATTTATAAAATCTTTTTCTGCATGACATGGTAATTTATCGCAACCTAGCCTCTCAAGGCTAAATACACAGTACAAATAATTCTAACACCAAAATCAGTTTAGCCATTCATGCTCATTTATTGTCATAAACCAGTCAATTTAAAACCATATATTTACAATACAAGCAAGCAGTCTCCAATTACTCTATTTTCAAAACCAGTATTTGATTTTCCAAAAAATTTATAAAATCATTTTAATAAATCACAATTTCTCTTAAAACATAGCAATTTACCATTTAAACCCATTTTTCATAAAATCACACAATTGTATAAAACTACTCTAGATAATTAAGACGATAATAAGTTCACTCATAGTTTCTGAAAACTAAATTCGGGTACTCCAACCATTACTCCTCGAGTGTGATTTCTTTGCCCTTGCCAGAGGATTCGCCACCTTGACAAATTGTACAATTAAGAGGTTTACTGCTTTGGTACTAAACCAAAATAAACTAATTTATACTACTAATGCATGATATGAAGTGCAAAATGTCTAAATTTTGCCTAAACGCGATGTTAGCCTATTTCGATCTTTTACCCGATAAATCGATATACGCGTCCGTTTAAACTCCAAATTAATTTTTTTCAGTTTCTATACCTCAATTGCACCCAAATTGACTTAATGTTCCTCAGTGTGGTGCAAATTATCAGTCTCGATAGCAAATTACGAAAATACCCCTAGTGGGTAAAAATTCATATTTTTGCTCCGAAAATTTCCATTATTTTTCTAGGCTCATAATTCATCATTATTCATCATAATTCCTCAAATAAACATCAAGATCAGCAGCCAATATTCCCCTAGAAAATTCAGCATAATGGGTTTCAATGGGAGAAAATTATATCTCTAGCTTATTTTTGCTATATTTCAATATAACCTAACTAAAATCACTTAATTCAATTAAAATCAACCAAAACTCAAGCTCAAAACTCATCCATGGAGGTTTGGCCAGCATGGGTGTCCATACCCACTTTCTAATTTTGCATGGAAATGAGAAAAAAATGCATGGGTAGTGAAAATCACAAGGAAAATCAATGAAATTTACCTTTTTAATGCTTGATTTCTTGATTTCTCTTGATTTTCTCCAACTTTTTTCAGCTAGGGTTCTTATTTCTTTTCCCCCTTTGTCTCTCCTGGTTTGGACAGCTGAAGAAGATGAGAATTCTGGAATTTTGACATTTTTAAAGGCTAAAATAATATAATATTATTTTATTTATTTTTTTTGTTTTATTAATTCCTTAAATTCTAGCAATCCATTTATTTTCAAATTTTCACCGTACACTTGTCCCACATATCCATAGCTTAGATAAAATTCTCAGGCTTATCCAAAGTCTTGGTGGAGTAATTTTTGAAATTTACACTTTTACCCCCGTAAAAGTCAAAAATTACATTTTTGCCCCAAAAACTGAAAAATTGCCGATAGATATATTTTTCATCCTTTATACTCATACCATTCTGAAATTTGTCAAATTTGATCTAAATTCTCTCAAAATCTCAAATTTTGTCCATGGGTGGAAAAATTACGATTTTGCCCCTACACTCCAGAAATCACCGAAATTAAACTTTTTCACTGCCAAACCCTCATATTATACTCCAATACTCAAATCATACTCCAATAAGTTAAATGGGGCCAAAAAAATCTTTTCTTAAAATTTTCATTTTGTCCTCAAGTGGCAAATGACCATTGTGCCCCTAGATAGTGAAAATTTTGGTTTGACTCCAAATTGATCATCGAACTCCGAATTACCATTTTGAGTCATCCCTAAACTGTGAAACTCTTAATTTCACCTCAAAATTATTATTTGAACTAGTTCGAGACTTAATCGACTTAATGGTACTATTTGAGGCAATATCGTCTTTTAACGATTCCTCGAACTTCCTAAACATGCAAACATTCTATTGAGCATGTAAATGACATCGTAATTATTTTATAGAATAGGGTTTGATAGGATGGCTCTGATACCAAGGTACCCATAAGAAATCGGCAAAGATATTGTCAAATTTAAAATGTGAAACCATATAATGCTTGTATGGATCATTTTATTTGTACTACCCATTCCGTTCATATTCTTGTGATTACAATGGGAGCCTTTTATAGGTAGGTCTTCCCTTTTTCCTAATAATTACTTTGTTGAAAATTTTTGAAAAATTTATTTGAAATCTAGAAAGTTTCTTTCTTCAGATGCCTTGCAAGATGCTTGGGAAGTTTCTTTCTTCAGATGCCTTGCAAGATGCTTTGGAAGTTTCTTTCTTCAGATGCCTTGCAAGTTCTAGGGATGCTTTTGTTTTCTTTTCTTTTCAGAAATGCTTTTGCTTTGCAAAAATGCCTTTGTAGAGATTCTCTGGATTTTTGTCTTTTCCACCTTTCACTTTTTACTCTTTTTTTTTTTTTTACTTCTTGCTCCTTCTTGGTGGTATGTAGTCTTCATCTTGGTCTAAGTCAATAGTTTTATTGGATGACTCAGAAGTTTCATGCTCTTGTTCATCTTCTTCATCAGAGTTAATGGACTGAAGCATTTCGATCATGATTTTCTTATAGTCTTGTTTATTCTTTACCTGGCCAAGTAGTGCACTTACATTTTGATTTTTCTTGTAGGAATCTTGCAATTTCTTGATATGTGCCAGTTTATGTATGATTCGATCATATTTTTTCAAAATAAGTTGTATTCTATTTTGATATAAGCAGAACTTGAACCTTTGAACGTAATTTTTTTTTTCCAAATCACACATTTCCTTATAAATTGAGCTAAACATTAAAAAAATGCTTATATATAAAGAAAAGTAAAAATGGAAAAAAAATACATGAAGTTGTTTTTGTGATTAAGAGCTAACTTGTCACAATATTGTTTTGTTAAATTATTACATTGTATTTGCTACTAAATTTAAGGATTGAAATAAAGGCCTTGACGACATTGATTTAATAAAATTTTAATTGTATTATTAATGGAAGAATCATAATTTCAAAGAAAATGTTAATTGTACCACAAATATAGTTATAGATGAATATATGAGTTGATAGTTGTTTTACAAATTACAATTGATGCTTAATTACTAGTTGTTTTTTTTTTTTTGAAAAATGATTTTAATGACACTAAGTCGTTATGTTATAAGAAGTCTTTAACTTTTTTGCTAAAGACTTCTACTAGCATAAGACCTCAAGCTTGTGATAAAAGGATATATACACTATTTCACAAAATCCAAAACACTTTCCTTCCTTATCCTAAGCTTAAAGAACAAAAGATGGCTCTCAATAATTCCTAAAGACCTACAGTGAACAACCACATTAGTAACGCTACAAGCACATTGCTCATCCTCAAGATCTAGAAAAAGCATGGTTGTTGCCAATGAGATGTAGCCGTAAACCAAAGGACAAACATTAACCAAAGAAGACACCCTAGGGAGAATTCAAAAGAATCTAAAGACAACCATTGCATCCCTCAAGGCTCCACAAATTGGTAAAGAACATGACCAGCCTACAAAAAGTCATTAGTTCCATTAGGCAGGCAAACCAATTAGGAAACAACCAAAAGTCAGATCGAATCCACACAGGCCAGCCACTTAATCACTAGCAATGCAAGGTCTTTCTCGAGATAGACCAAATCTGCAGCCAGAAGCATTACGAAAGCACTCATCGCAACAAAAAACGCCTAACTCATATCTCCCCTAAAAAACCACATGTAACTCATGCCTTAGGAAGTAAACCCCGTCGTCCCTCCAAGCCTAGAGACCCTAATAGACGAACCCTACTGCTAAAAAGCTCAATCCCGTAAGCCATTTGATCAACCCACCCACCATTATTGTAATCTTCCAAAAAGACCTCACCATGCTTCAAACAAATCACTCATAAGCTCGATCCACCCAACTCATCCAAAAAAGAAAAGCATTCTCCCACTCTCAATCTTCTCCCTCTTACTGGCTAAAGGAACACGAAAACATGTCATCAATGTAGCATCCATTAATGGAGCGAAAAACACCCAACAAAAGCAAAGAACATGGGAGGACTAAAATTGGAGAATTTCCATCTCCTATCCTACCTCTTAATTCTCAATTTCCTTTTTCTCTTCTTTTTTTTAATTTTTTAATTAGGTTTTTTCTTATTTTTATTTTTTTGTATTTTTTTTCTTTTTTTTCTATCTCTTTTTTCTTTCATAAATGACAACAATAACACTGGATCAATGAATCACAAAAGAAAGCTAATTTATCCTAAAGAGAACTTTAACTCCCACCCCAAAACCCTAAGGTAATTGTAACATATCAAGTAGGAAGTATCACCCAATAACACTCCCACCCTCTGGCCTCTCAAAAAATCAAAAGGATAAGTTGAGATAGAGCAATCAACCCTTCAACCCCTTAAAAGACCTTTCAAAGAAAAACAAAAAAAACATAAAGGCAAGAAAAGAGATCAAATTCCCTAAGGTAACAGTGAAAATCCCTCCAACCACTTTCAACCTTACAAAATGTAGAAAAGAAGAAAAGCTGCCGAAAGAAGGGTTCAGCAAACTTACAAAAAGAACCAAGGAAGGCTCGAGACCTAAAGAAGAAACAAAAACTAAGCCAAGAATAAGCAACCATAAGATTCAGTGAGAAAAGAGCTCAGGTGAGGGATTCTGCTTGCCATAGAGCCATAGAGAGACTAAAACACAAACCCCTCACTCTACCCCTAACACACAACACCACAAGGCATTCTTTCAACACCACTTGAGAAGATAGCTGGCAGAAAAAGGGGATAGGATGACCATTAGTTTCATAATGTCTTTCCTTATACCTTATCATCAAGATTCAATTTCTTTCTACAGTTATTTGATTTGTTCTCTCCTTTTTTTTCTTTTCTTTTCTGTGATTCCTTTTGTTTTTTTTTCCTTTTGCTTTTGATCGCCCCTTTTGCAAGAGAGTTTGAGCTTCATTAACTTTTCTCTATTTTTTTGGAAGTTGAGTCAGCCTTAACTCGACTTAAAAGAAATAAACCACCTACAATAGAAGAGAACCCCTTCAAATAGAAAAGGTGGGGAAAATAATGAAAGAAATTAAAACCATTAATACCTTAAGTAACTTGGTTGATTGCGTAAAATAAACTTTCCCTTCATAACTTCATCGTTTTATTTTGAAACCATTAAAAAGTCATTAGTTCTTTGTATACCAAACTTGGTTAATTCATCCGCCTTCTCATTAATCTCTCTAGGAATCTTGATAATTTCCCACCTCCCAAACAGCCTCTTCCATTTCTCTAGGCATATGATCCCCTTTCTCAATCTTCAAGGTGCTTTTTCCAAGTTGAGAACTAATCGAGCAACATTACTAGAGTCACTTTCCACCTTTAGACCTAGAAAACTAACTCATCTAGACCCGACAAAAATCCTAAAGGCTTTTAAAATAGCTAGAACCTCAGCCATGTTGGTGTCCTTAACCTTTACCGCTTTTGAGAAACTTATCCTGATAGCTCTATCCTTGTCCCTTAAGACCCCACTTATACCAGCTCGGCTTGTGTCTTTACTAACTACCCTATCAACATTCAATTTAAGGGACCCTTCACTTGGTGCTTTCCACATATGGCATTAGTTTAACCTCTTCCTCTTAAGGCCCATTTTGGAATTAAGGGATCCTCTCAGGACATCCTCCACCCTGTCATATTTTTCCAACCATTTTGCCTTGGCCCACCAAGCACGCTTGGCCATGGCAAGATTCAGGTGTTATTCCCCATCCCACATTTTACCCTAGAACACAATCTCGTTTCTCATTGCCCATATCGTCCAAATAATAGTGAAGAAGGCCAACCTCTAAACATTTATGTCCCTAACACAAAAAAAGATCATTCCATTCCAGAAAGAACTCAAAGGCTTTTGCCCATGCTGTCCATTATATTCCCCATTTCAAAATTCACCATTTCTCTATGGGCCCAAAGAGGAGGTGATCTACTATCTCCTCCATCCTTTTACAAAGATCATAATTGGCTAAGTTCATTTTCAAAAGCCCTCTTTTTATAAGTTTCATTTTCACTGCAATCATCCCCTTAAAATCCTCTAGCAGAAGATTTCCACTTTGAGAAGAGCAATACCTTTCTAAAGTCTCTTCCAATGGTTGCCCATAGCCCATTCCTTAAGTATGATTGTTCTGCAATAGGCGTTAACAAAGTAATTACCACTAGGAGTCCACTTCCATATCACCTTATCTTTATAACTTTCCACCATTAAAGAATCCTTAATAACTTCCAAGAGTGCTTTCCATTGATTTATCTCCCAATCAAACAATGGTCGTTTGAGCTCAACTTCCTACTTCCAAAAACCATCCACCCAACTTCCAAATTCATTGATAGGCTCATTTTTATTCTTCGCAAGAGTAAAAATCTGTGGGAAAGCTCTCTTAAGGATCCATCCTTCCACCCATTCTTAAGACTAAAAATCGATATTCCCTCCATCACCTAAAAGCACTCTTAAACTTCCTCTCACCTGGTCACCTTCCATTGTTGTTTGATTCATCAAGCCCCGTTATGTTCCTCCACATTATTGATTATTTTCTATTTATTTTTAGGCAGAGAAATAACGCCTTGTGGTTGCCACCTTTTTTGTCAACCAAGACCTTTATTCATAAACTTTTTCTCTCATTTCCATACCTTTAAATCCATTTGGTGAGCAAAGTAAAATTTTTCCTTTCAAGGTTAACACACCCTAATCCGTCTAATTCCAAAGGTTTACAAATTGAGCTCCAATCTACATAGTGCACCTTTCTTTCATCGAGGGGACCACCTCAAAGAAACTTCCTTTGAATAATCCTCAAGCTCTTGATTGACTACTACTACTAACTAAAAGAGAGACATATAAAAATCAATAAGCTGGCCAACACTGACTTTATGAGTGTCACTCTCCCCCTGATCGAAAGCATTCTCTCTTTCCACCTTATTAGCCTACTTTCGAACTTCTTAATCACAAGTTTCCATATTTCCTTTGAATTATTCCTAATCCCTAAAGTGAGCCCTAAATATTTAGATGGAAACTTTTCAACCTTACAATCGATCCTAAAGGCTCAATCATTAATCAAATTCTCATCGACCTTTACTCCGACCATGTAACTTTTCTAAAAGTTTATTTTCAACCCTAAAATTAGTTGAAAACATCTCAAGATGCCTTTCACCCTCTTAACCCAGTCCCACTCTAGTTTGTACATAATGATTGTGTCATCAACAAACTAAAGATGAGAGATAACTAAACCTTTATTTCCTATATCTATTCCTTGACATAAATCAAGCTTCACTACCTCACTCATCATCACATTAAAGACCTCTGCTACATAATTAAATAGAAAGGGTGAGAGGGGGCAACCTTGTCTTAATCCTCTCTTCATCCTGAATTGTGTAGTGGGTACCTCGATAACTAACACCAAAATCTCAACTTTTGAGATGCAGCTTTAATTTAACTCCTCTATTTGTTACCAAACCCCATCTTGCTTAATGCAAAGTCAAATAACTTCCAATTCATAGGGTCATACATTTTTTCAAAATTCACTTTGAAGAACACTCTCATTTTCTTGTCTTGCTTCATGACATCGATAAACTTATTGACAATAAAAGCATAGTTTATTAATTGTCTACCCACAATGAAGGCAAATTGTTAGTTGCCTATAACTTCCCCTATCACTCCTTTCATTCTGTTGGCTAACGTCTTAACAGTGATCTAGTAGATGCTACCCACTAAGCTCATTAGCCTGTAATTCTTAATACTCTCTAGGGAATTACATTTGGGAATGAGGGTGATGAAGGTTGCGTTCATACACCATTCCATATTGATAGTGTTGAAAAATTCCTTATTAAAACACATTGACTCTCCTTTGATGACATCTTATTGTTTCTTGAAGAAATTCATATTAGATCCATCTAGGCCAAGTGCTTTATTTCCATCACAACTACCGATAGCCTTCCACACCTCTTTCTCCACAAATTCTTTTTCAATTTCAATGGCTTTCTCGACTCCAGGCAGCCTAAAGTTCCCACATATTGTTCTCACTTTCACCACCTTTTCCTCTCTATACACCATCTTGAAGTAATTTGCAATTCTGTCCTTTATTTCTTTTTGTTCCTCAATTACCTGACTTCCTATTTTCAATATCGGTATGGAATTGGATTTTCATCTTAAGGAAGCTAGGGAATGAAAGTTTCTGGTATTCCTGTCCCCCTCTAGAAACCATTTTCTTCATGATTTTTGATGCCATTCTCGTTCCGCGACCCTAAGTGTTTTCCACAATTCACCTCTTTTGGCTTGCAAAATCTCTTTCCACTTTCTACTAGTGTCTCCCCTCATTAAGGCCTCTTTTGCCTTTGCGATTTCCATTTCAATTTCTGTTATCTTCCTATTAAACTCTGCTAATTCTCTCTATTGCCACTTTCTAATGTTAGATTTAACTTTTTTAAGTCTCTGCCAAATTCCTCTAACTCTCTTTCTTATATCCTTTGAATTCTCCCAAGTTATCTTCAATATAGAATCAAAGGATCTCTCGTCAAACTAGTGGTTAAAAAATATGAACAGTTTGGGACCCAAGTTCAAGTCAACTTTTCCTGAAATGATTGGGTTATGGTTAGAGATCGAGACTGACAATACTCTCTACATTACCTCCTTAAATCTGTTTAAAAATTCCCTTACTACTAAAAATCTATTGAGCTTGCTAAATGTTTCCTCTTCTCTAAAGTTCCTATAAGTAAAAGCACCATTTACTAAAGGAAGGTCAACAAGTCATGCTAACTCGATAATATCTCTAAAAACCTCCATAAAGGCTGAGTTGAAGCTTTTACCAATTTTTTCCTTAGTAATCCCAGTGACATTGAAATCACCTCCTAAACACCATGGGATATCCTCAGTGTTCGTTATACTAAGGAGCTCCTCCCAAAGGGACTGTCGTTCACTCTTTAAATTAGTGGCATAAATGTTACCTAGACCACATATAAAATTAAGATATTTAATCACACCCACCATCAAGATGTAGTTTTTGGCCTCGTATAGTCTGTTTAACTAAAAAAATCCTCTTTCCACAGACTCATTATACCTCTTAAAGATCCTATAAACTTAACTGCCCTATGTTCACAGTCTTTTCTCTCCCACACTATTTTGATTATCCTTCTTTCGATCTTTTCTAAATTTGTTTCCTAGATGTGGATCACGTCTGGTTTTTCTTTCCTTATTAATTGTCTTATAACTCTTTTTTTTTTTAGATCCCTCAACCCTCTAATATTCTAAGAAATTAATTTCATTATGATCAATGAAAACTCACACACAACATAAAGGACATGGAAAATGTACCTAGCTTTTACATTTGGGCAATGTCACTATTTGTAGCAAATCTTGCCTTTTTGTCCACATTCTCTAAGTGCATTAGTTTTTGTATAACATTTTCTTGAAACACCAAACCTAGCCTTTTTGCTAATTCCCACATCTCCATTGCCTCGTCTTTGATTACTGCGTCTCGTAATCTTATATCTAAATGAATTAAAATATCCACATCTTGTAAGTCTTGGTCAAAATCCATCAAACCTCTTTCTTCGTCCATCTGCTCCCTCAATCCCCTATTTTTACCACTAAAGAGCTTTCTTTTTTTATTTATAAACTTGGCTTTAAGCTGAACCTTTACCTGACCTTCTATTACCTTTTTTTTTCTTGAAGCTCTCTTGTCTCAATCTCTGCCAGGGTGAGTACTTTTTGATGAAATTTTTCCTTTTTTACTTCTACGAATGACAAATGGTGTGCCTTCCTCTTCATTGGGAGACTCAATCTCACTACTTATTTATTTCTTCTTGCCAAATTCTACTGCAATGAAATGTCCGATGCTTTTCTCTTCCATGATGATATTTGGATCTTCCCCCATCGCTTTTGACAACTCAACTAATTTTAAATGCATCATCCCCTGATTACCTATCACTATGCTAAGTGGCATTTCCTTACCAGCTTTACCTTTTTTAGTCGCTAAACCTAATCTGCTACTGCTTTTGCTCTCGACATTTTTTGGTGCATTATTTACTTCACTTGGTTCATGTCCATTAGTCTAACATTTTCTAATTCTTTGTGCCCTTCATTTATAAGCCTATACTCACCACTAAACCAGCCCAACCTATTGTCTTCTAGTTCATCCCATGCCTTATCATTTGGCCCATAATTTAATTGAGCAGAAGATCTTTCATTCGGGACATTCTTAACATTCTGGGCCTTTAAAGATTCGAAAGTTCCCATGCCCTGCTTCTTCACTTAGCCTAAATCGTCATTCTAAATTTCTCCCTTGAAATTCTGCTTTGACTTGGTAATTTAGTGTTGTCCTTATCAAGCCTTTCCTTTCCCTAAGATTTTTTCCTGTGCATTAAATTTGTAACCTATCTACTTCTGAAGGTTTCATCCACTCTTTTTGATCCTTAGTCACTATTTCCTTTTACTATCTATTGACCTGTTATACTTTTTCCATCTGACATTTGCTTCCTAATTCTCTTCCAACTCTAATCCGTTTTTTTGCATAGTCCCATCTCCTTACCTATGGTCTCTAGAGCCGAGACACTCTCACTCCCTTTATGCAGCTTTAATTTGAGTAAGTCTGACACTTAGTCTTTCCTCAAACACTTGTCCTATTTCCTATAATTGCAAACCCATTTCTTTTTCAATGTTGTTCCTTTACTGTACTGCCACTGTGGAGATTCAAGACGCCACCACTATTAATTGGATTAGCATATCTTATCTCTTGACATACTTCTCGTCCTTCGAGTACACCTGTAGTGATCCACAGTCTTCATTTCCCACAACATTGACACAAACCTTAAATTTTTCCCACTTGCCTCGATTTCCACCCAATTAAGGATATCCAATCTCCTCCTAACTTTTACAGAGATTGTAACGACCAAACCCATGATCGCTACTAACGCTTAAGTGTCGTGAGCAAGCTCGCCAAGTCCCAAGCTAGCCTTGATTAAATTTTTCTTATCGATCATCAATTATCCCATCATTAGATTCTAAATAATAAACACTTTTATTTAAACAATTACATTTTATAATAACAAGAAACTAGAAACATCTTTGTCCATACCTCCCATTAAAAATATAAACTTAGTACTTAGAGTACATTTCGTGTATATTTTAGTAGACATAACTAAACAAAACACATCATCAACATAAAGTCCTCTAGTAGCGGAATGACATGGAGGAAGGAACTACAAGATGCCATTACCTATTTCCTGGTGAAAGGGAAAATTTTCTAGAGGATGCACTAAGTGGATCTCTTATCTGCAAAATAAAGCAATGGGGTAAGTCTCACGGACTCAATGATCATCGACTTAGTGAGTGAAGCAAGGAAAGGAAACAAGCATTATAGTGGAAATTATTTCAATAATAAAACAAAAATATTGATGAATAAATTAATAATCAAATGGAACACTCTTGCAAATATAAAACAATATTTGGTTAAACAACATTATATCGTAGTAAAACCATTATTGTAGCATTATGCTAAATCATGTATTATCTTATATACATGAAAACAGTTCACATGCAAAGACACAATGATATCAAATGTATAAAATAATTGAAAAGCATATATTTCTTCATGTATATAACAATCATATTGTATAAATCATAATCATGCCATAATTGAAATCAAAACCAATCAAGGAATAACCAATCTTGGGTAGGACTTTAATCCCATGGGCCCTCTCCCACATAATAAGTATTCCCGACTACGATAACTCGTGGCCCCAGCCATGTAATATAAAAACTCATGATCTTGCCATGTAACACATGTCCTCAGGCATTCCTGGTATATCTCTAGCTAAAGCTAACTTTGTGTGCAAAGGTCACACATCTTGGTGTGACAACAGGGCTACTTTCAATTATATCCTTTAATTAAATCATGTAAAATCTCAATGAATGGGCAAGCTCAATAAACCGGTATTAATATAAAAAACAAATAATTGTTTATATAATCACTTTTAAGGCATGGTATAGTATTCAAATGTTGTACTTTTTCATAAGAGTGACAAATTACAACTTTCATATAAATGTATTTCAAAGCTTGGTGTAATATTAAAAATCATGTGGTCATTAAACACAAAATCAGTTGAAATATCACATTTCCAAAAATAAGTAGTTATCATCATGCTCAATCTTCACAAATACAAACACTTGCAAGGCAATTTGGACTTACATCATCTTGAAGGGCTTGTTTCCTGGTTTTCAAAACATATAGTTCATATATTTATGCATAGTATATACCTAAAACAAAATTGAAAACCATATCACAATCACAATATCCTTAAAACTTTCTACCAGCTCATGCTTTCCACAATGATATTCAATAGCAAACTCTATATACATATTTGATATAGCATGGAGAATATAATTTAAAATAGGTACGCCCCACTCACCTTAATTGATAGGATTTCTCACCAATTTACTAACCGCTCCTCCTTAATTTAATTTAGCTCCTAGTAATATCTTTTAGTGAGCTCAACGACTATTCCTTGAACCTTTGAAAGCTCAACGCTATGGTCAAGGTACCAATCACCTGTGCCCTGACCAAATACTATTTACCACTTAATGCCCTGATCCAAACAATCTCCTTGTCATTAAGAATTCACATTTACTTGGTATATATATGTATATAGTTCTTCCAATACTACTACTTATGCATATGGGCAGCAATGATTTAATACTTAAAGCTCAACTAAAATCCATTGTTCTTACCTTATCACAACAGTTTAGCAACTCAATGAATGTTAATATTTGGGTTGGCAGCTTCCTTACGCCCCTCTGCTATTTCTTTATAACCTTGTAACAATACACACACACACACACACACACCACATTTCTTAGCAAAAGTTATCAAAACTAAACTAAGTATACATTCGGTCAACATATTTTAGTAACTAAAGCCTCACTTTATCCATTTATTCTTACCTTTCAAACTTCACCAATTTACCCCTAGAACTAAGCTTCTGTTAGGTAAGATTTTCAACAGCTTCCCTCTTACAATTCCTTACAACCAAATATATCAAGTCAATTTAGCATACCTAATTGCTCTTTACAATTCGTAGTTAGTCTAGGTAACCAAACAAAAAATGAATTTCCAAATGTCTTACCTTGCTAATGATTGAACTTGTAAAAAAATCTAGGTAAACCTAGCCCCATCATATACTTCCAAATCTGCCATCACAAAATTTAAATACTATTAATTTCTTAAACTATTTTTTTTTTGCTAATAATAAAGAATTCTTACCCACACATTCAGTTTCCAGCAGCAACTTCCATTTGGGTTGCTTAATTCCATTTAAAAAAGAAAATTGGTTCAATAGCCTCGGCTTCCAAAGGAAACAAGAATTTCTTTAATATTCCTCACTACCATCCTTGAACATCTCCAAAACAATTTAAAGAATTTAATCAAAGCTCTTGGGTTTGGCTTCAAACAATGCCAATGCTTCTTAACTTTCTAAAGTATGGGCGGAACTCTCAAGGTTCAAGCTCATTGCTTCTATTGTTCTTTTTTTCTTCCTATCGTTTTCTTTTCTTTTTATTACAACTACTTTGTCCCTTGAAATCTTGCTTTAAGACATGTGGCCGGTTATCACTCTCATAATCGGTCATTTTTAGATTTTATGTTATCCAAGTGTGTTTGTCTATTATAACCCTTGCCGTTACCTTCACCAATGGTCCTCATTAACCCTTAAAATGATTTATCTTGTTTTTCAAAAGTCGAACTGCCACCTTTTTCACTTAATGTAATGTCATGCATAATTTATCTATTGTAGTTAGCCACATTCACAAAGGAATATCCTTATCTTAGTTTGTTTATACTTGCTTGAATTTGTAACTTACTAACACATGCATTTATACACATGTAATACATTATGATATAATATACTCATATATTTGTATATATATTCATATTAAATTAATGTGCATGCTTTACATTTATAAAAATATGCACATCATAACTACTGCCCCATTTAAGCTTAGTGTAATAACCTTTAACTTTCATCTTACAGTAAATTTAATAATTCGGCCTTCCTATCAACATAGTATTAGTTTGATATTATTTTAATATCGTTATACCATGAATAAACTAATTTTGATTCCAAAATTTCTTATTTATTGTAACACCCCGTATCCTCGTTTAATCGTCAATAAGACCTATCAATAAGACGAAGGGACAATTGATATAAATTTAAATGTCGAAAAGCGGTTACAGACGAAAAGAATATTTTAAAATAAAATATTATCAATTACGAGAATTAGTCCGAAAGATGGGCACATGTCTAATTTAAGTGGGGGAGAATTTATATGTAAACTTTATTATTTTGAGGAAATAAATTAATTAAATAATGAAGTAAATGATAAAACAATAAATATATATATATATTTTAAGTAATGAATTGGGTTAGTAGGGCCGGCCATTTGAGGAACAAAAAGGAGTTGGGAGTGAAATTAGAGAGATGATGAAGACAAATGTTGAAAAAGCCGGTCAACTAAGTAAAAAGGAAAGTCAAGCAAATTTATTAGTGTGAGGTGATTAGTCAAGTAATGGAAGACACAAGAGAATGGGGGTCGGCCATTTCAAAAGAGAAAAGATAAGAATAGATGGCAGTTGCCCATGTGAAATATTAAGGAGTCAAAATAATAATAAAATAATAAAAATATCTCTATTTATGATGAAAGATGGTAGGGGCCGGCAGGGAGTAAAAAAGGAGAAATAGATTGAATGAATGATAGGGAGATAAGGACAAGTGGTCATGTCCGTTCTTTTCTCCCTTCCACGTGAAATTCATTTCTTTTTTTTCCTTCCTAACCGGTAGCTTATAGAGAGAAATAAAAAAGGCGAGAAGATCGGCCAAAAATGGGAGAAGCAGAGAAAGAAAGGAGGAAGGAAACAGAGAGAAAGAGAGACTTGGGAAAGAGAGATTGTGTGCTGCCACTTAGACGAGTCAAAAGATGAGAGTTTTGCTGCAAATTTTAAGGGGAAAAGAAAGCTGAGTTGCTACTGGATTTTGAAGAAAGAAAATAGAGAAAGCTGAGTATTGGGGTGTTGCCGACGGTGAGAGAAAGAGAGGAAGAAAGTGCAGCTGGTTGGTGCGTGAAAGGAGGGAGAAGAAAGGAAGAGAAAAACGAGTAGAAGAGAAAGGAAGAAATGGGAAAGAAAGGTAAGAAAATAATAAAAATATATAATAATGATGCTAGAATAAAATAAGATATATAAATATATTACTTAAGTGGGTTTCAATATTTAGGAGAAATAAATAGGTGGTGCACTGTGGTGAAAGGCTGAAAGAAATAACGAGTGACTGGTAAGAAGGAGTAGCTCGATACATCTTTGAATTAATAGCGACGTAACATTCCGCTATTGTGAGATAAGTAGGGGGTGTCAATTTTAAAATTTTTATAAATATATACCTATAAGTATGATTTATTTTAAATGCGAAAATTGTGAATAACATGTGCTGGTAGACATTTAGGGAATTGTGAATGCAAATGATTTCAAAATTTGTTTTGAATATATATATGTATAAATTATATGTAAAGTGTTTTAAAAATCGAGAAGCAAGCTCTTCACACTATTTTACATCAAAATGTGCCTTATATATTTGTGCAGTGTGCATTCATGATTATATTGCTTACTCACCATGCAAATCACTATTTGAAATTCATGCATAAATCTTATTTTGAAAAAATGATAGATTTTATAATACCCAATATTTGACGCTTTGAAAATAATTTGGCACGAATTTTCAAGGACGCAATATAAATTAAAAAAAAAACGTTTTGGAAAAACTGAGAGCTTTGAGAGTATGTCGGATGTCACATCGGTTAAGTGTGACTCTCGTGCACGAGTGAGCTCTAGCTAAAGAACTATTGGGTCGCCAACAGGCGGTTAGGTCTGGTTGGGGTCACGGCTTGTGATATATGTATGCATGGCTAGGCCACCAGATAATTACGCGGTTGCGACCGCTTGATTCTCTGATGTCGGCCAACATCGTGAGATTGCCATGGCATGTGGGATCTGGTGGAGCGAGGCTCCTGAAGGTTATTACATGGTAACGGGACCACGGATTTTATTTGATTTCCTACTTGAGATAAAAATCTCTTTGGGTTTTTAGACTCTTATTTCTTGCATGGTGAAAACGAAATTATACGATTTTCTGCAACTCCCCCTGGTTTTACTGTTATATGAATTTTACCCTCGCGTGCGAGGCGATTTGTGAACTTTGTATACTCTTATTACTATTTGGTTTTGTGGGAGCTTGCCCAACTTCATTGATTTAATTTGAGTATTACATTAGATAATTTCGACTGCAGAGATCTTTTATGAGCATGAGGTTTAAAATGATATTTTACTGATTTAGTTTGAAAATTGTTGTTAACCTTCTCGCTGCACAAAAGTTTACTTGGTTTGATATACATTATGGTTGATTACGACTTACAAGAGATTCTCGATATATTCTTAGATATATATATGGCACAAATCTCCATTTGAATTAAATATTTTTATCTACTCTTACAATTTTTATTATTCAAAATCTCTACCTTATTGCTTGTTTCCCATCTACGCCCTACTCACGGAGTCAATGATCACTGATTCTGTGAGACTCACACCACTCTTTTTCTCCTTTTTTCAGACAATGATCAGCCTAGCGTGTAATCATCAGCGCGTTCGGTCCACCGCAAATAGGTAAAGGCATCTCATAGCCTTTTATCCCAAGTCGCTCCACTGTTAAAGATTGAGTTGTAATATTTTGGTTTTACTATGTAAATAAATATTAGTTTGATATAAACGAAAATTTGAGATTTTTGAACTCAATATATTTAATTGTGATGTCATGACATAAAGTCAAAATTTAATGGTTATACTTATTGTGAAAATTTAAGTTATAAATATATATATGGTTCAAATATTAATACGGTTTAGTAAAAGTGTACAATGAGTTATTAAGAAATTTCTTTTAGACTTATTTGGGACTTGGCAAGATCTTCTGGAAGTCTCGGACGCTGGTAGTGACCGAGGAGGAGTCATTACATTTACTATCTAATGAGCTCTAATAGCTAGCATTCAAAGTATGAGGTTTTACAAAGATATGAGCTTAATCGATCTATCCATAATAAAGGTGCTTCGATCAACGCCTACTACTTCGCCCCAACATTCACCTATGGCTTTAAAGGTGTTGAGGTGCCATAAATGGAGAGGAACCTTTGAGAATCTTATTTAGAGTCTAATATCCATTTCCTTGCCATCTATTGCAATTGGGATCAGAGTTTTGAAGAGGCCCTCGAACGGCTCCCAATAATTTTCAAGGAGAGTGATCATCTCCTCACGATCGTCGAAAGTAACAACCACAGACTGACCTTCCAAGGTTCTAACTTGGACATGGATCCCTTCTTGGGATAACCTATCTTGAATGTTAGCACAAGCTACTTTCGAATGTAACCTGCCTACTACGCTACAATCCACCTAAGTTTGTTCATCATCAACAATTGTGGTCTTAACTGTAGTCACTTTATCTCCTCTCCGTATCACAGCTCTTCTTTCTTCTATTCCCTCCCCTGCCTTGACTAGAGAGCAATTAGCTTAGCGAGGGCTTTTTTTTCAAGCACCATGACATGTTTATTCCCATCTGCTGAGGGCTGTTCCATCATCTTACGTGTTCCCTTATCCAGCTGATTGTTATTTTCTACCACCACATCGTGGTAGGAGCGCTTAACCGTGTTTCCCCATTCAGTTCCAGTAAACTTCACTAGGCCCTTATGTTTTGGCATGGTTTGCTTTTGAAAAGGCTCCGCCCTCATGACTATTATTCTTTTACCATCCATCCACTAATGATTTCCCCACTTTAGTGTGTACTCTATTTCTTTTTTCTCCCTATAGTGAATAAAAGCATAGTTTGCCCCTCTTCTCTTGTCAAAGGTTGCTTTCCTGGGGATGTAAACATCCATGACTTTGCCATATTCCTCGAAGGCACCTTGTATTGCCGCCCATGTCAACCTTCTACTGAGGTTGTTTGTGAAGACTGAATACAAACTATTAAGCCACCTTCGACCTTCACTGTTGCTACTTTCACTTCTTCTTGCCATCATGTAAAACAAAAAAAAAAAAAAGGAAAATATATAAAGTTTAAATAAGAGAAATAATGAGGAACTCTGGAGAAAAAGAAAACTAGTTCTATTCCATTTTTACTAATTACATTAGATGCATAACATATAGAAAGCCATGACCCACTACCATTAATCTCTTAAAAATATTCCAACTACTCACAAAAAAATCATACCACTAACCCATTACTGATAAACCAAAAAAATCCTACCACAAACCGATTACTGATATAATAGAAAATCCTACCAGTAACTCATTAATAATCCATTACCTATAAAACTAGGAATTGAACTATTGGACTTAGTAAACAGGAAAAAAAAAAGTAAAGAAAACAATGTGTAAGATGCACTAATTTTTGTCACTCCCCTTTAGTGCATGCTTATGATCAATAACCCCAAGAACAGCTCTGAAACATTCAAACTTGGGTTTTCTTAATGCCTTCGTGAATATGTTAGCAACTTGATCATTTGTAGAAACTCCTTTCAACTCAATTTCTTAATTTAGCACCTTCTCTAGAATGTAGTGATGACGAACTTCAATACGCTTTGTCCGTCCATGAAAAATTGGATTTGATGCAAGTTTGCTGGCACTTTCATTGTCACATTTACTCTGCACAGCATAGTCAATTTTGCACATTATATCTCCCATCAAACTCTTTAACCACATGCACTCTTCTGTAGCCATAGTTGTTGCCACATATTCAGCTTCTGTGCTAGATAAAGCAACCACAGATTACTACTTGCTACACTAGGAAATTATTGTTGAACCAATGCTAAAACAATAACTTGAAGTTGAACGTCGATCATTTGCATCTCCAACCCAATCTGCATCAGTAAAACCATGGTCAAAAGAACCTTTTACATAACACAAAATTGTTCTTACTATATCTAAATGAGGTTTTCTTGGACACTGCATGAACTGGGAAATTGCACCAACAAAATAAGTAATTTTAGGTCTTATGATAGTTAAATAAATTAACCTGCCAACAAGTTGTAGAAATTTTCTAGCATCCTTTAATAGTTGCTTTTTATCTTTCATCAGCTTGAGATGAGGCTCCATTAGAGTAGCCTTTTCTTTTGACTCCCCTATGCCAAAACACTGCAAGAGCTCTTTCGCATATTATCTTTGAGAAATGAAATATCCATGATCTAATTTTCAACCTTTAAACCAAGAAAACAACCAACTTGCCCCAGATTTTTCATTTCAAATCAAACAGCTAAGTCATTTTTCAGCCGAGCAATCTCATCTTCATTATCTCCGGTAAATATCATGTCATCCACATACAATAAGACCAACAAATGCATATTCGATTCTAATTTAATGAACAAACTAGAATCTGCATTAGAAACTTTAAACCCACAAAAGATAAAGTATTAAGTAACTTTACCATACTAGGCACGTGGTGCTTGTTGAAGACCATACAATGCCTTCTTCAAATGACAAATATGGTGAGGAAATTTTTCCAAAACAAATCCTTGCGTTTGCTCCATGAACACTTGAAGATCCAGCTCCTCGTAAAGAAATGCATTCTTTACATCAAATTGCCACAGCTTCCATCTTTTAAAGGCAGCAAGAGAAATAATTGATTTCACTGTCACCATTTTTGCTACAAGACTGAAAGTTTCCTCGTAATCTAAACCATGGTTTTGGGAAAAACCACGAGGGACCAAGCGAACTTTGTATTTGTTGATTGTCCCGTCTGCATTTTTCTTCAATCAATATACCTATTTGCAAGTAATTGGATTAGAGTTTTCTGGTTTTGGCACCAAGTCCCATGTCTGATTTTTATTTAAAGCTTTAATTTCCTCTTGCATAGCTGCTTCCTATTCTGAATGATCTTTGGCCTTTTCATAACATGCTAGCTCCTTTTCATTTGATGCTCTTGTAAAGAGGCATGAAGTAATAGTGTAATGATTTAGATGTACCTCATAATCTTTGAGGTAATTCGGCAGTTTTCTCCTTTGTAGACCTCCTTAATGATTACTACTCACCATCTGAATTTGAGAAATTTGGAACTGGATATTCATCATTGTCAGAAGCCTGTACGTTTTCTTCAGGAACTAGCTACAAATTTCCTTGATCAACATCAAGAACAACTTTTTAATTGAACTTTTCGGTGGTGCATAATAAGATGAAACTTCATCAAACACAACATTCTTAGACATGAAACACTTCATTGTTTCTGGATCCATACACCTCCACCCTTTCCTACATGAATCATTGCCAACAAAAATACACTTCTTTGCTTTCGGGTCAAGATTAGTACGGTTAGTTTTTGGAATATGAACATAACAAATTGAACCAAACACCTGAAAGTAATTTACTTTGGGCTTACATCATATAGAATCTCAAAAGGAGATTTTTCAATATCTAGCCATGGAGGTAAGCAATTTATTACATGGCATGTGCATTGTATAGCTTCAGCCCAAAGCTTTCGGGGAAGATTTTTACCATGCAGCCATGAAAGACTTATAGAAGTGAGATGAGCTAGCTTCCTTTCAGTAACTCTGTTCTACTGAGGGGTATTTGGACATGTCAATTGTCTCAAAATACCATTACTATCACAATATTGGAAGAAATCCTCTGACATAAATTCACCTCCATTGTCACTCCATAAGCATTTAATTTTCATCCTAAACTCCTTTTCTACATCATTTTTGAATTCAACAAACTTTGATAATGCTTCACTCTTCTTTTCCAAAAATTTCACCCATATGTACCTCAAACAATCATCCACCAATACCATGACATAATGTTATCCACTATAACTTGGTGTTTTTGTTGGTCTTATCAGGTTTGTATGAACCAGCTCGAACATTGTAGATCTACAATTTGATGACTTCTCGAAAGGAAGACGATGTGATTTGCCAAATTGACAGCCTTGACAAATCACATTTTCACGAATACTTTGTAGAATTGGTGTGCCTTCCAAAAACTTCCTTGCTGATATTTGCGGCAACAATTGATAGCTTACATGGCCAAGTCGAGCATGCCAGATTGCAGCACTGTCTGTTTGACTTGTCTTCTTTGCATATGCCTCCTCTACTGACATAACAAACAAGGATCCTTTCTTGTCACAAACAAAAAGGACATCAACTGCTATTTTACTCACATTATCAAGCACTTTCACATTATTTAGACAAAATAAAACATATTTTCCAGAATCAGTAATTCATGAAATTGACACTAAATTTTGCTTCAAACCTGGAACATGATAAACATCATTCAGTTTGATACCTCTGGTTCTTGCATCAATGTTGATCTTTACAACACCTTCATTCGTTACTGGATAAGTTGAATTATCGACGGTAACGATTACTTGATTTCCATTATGTTGACATAGCTCTAAAAGTAATGAATCATTACTGGTAGCATGGTAGGAGCAACTAGAGTCAATGATCCACTCTGTTTCACAGTTTAAAAAGACTGATTCAGCAATAACATAGTTTTTTCCTTCAACTACTTTTGTAGTAAAGCATTAATCCCATTTGAGTTGTTCACCCTTTTCATTTACACTTACCACATTTGTTTTAATAATATGTGCCTACAACCTTCTCGACACCATACTAGATATTTAAATCATTTCCCTCATTTTCTAACTCCATTTTGTAGAGCAAGAAACTTCCTCTCCATAACTTTTAATCTCCTCCAACAAGACTAGCTTGATAAACAAGAAGGAAAGAACCGTAAAAGTGCCTTAACCAAGCTCTAATACTATAAAACAAAAAAAAAAAAAGAAGAAAGAAAATATATAAAGTTTAAATAGGAAAACTAAAGAGGAACTCTGGTGAAAAAGAAAACTAGTTCTATTCCACTTCTATTAGAACATATATAAAGACATAACCCACTACCATTAATCTCCTAAAAATATTCCAACTACTTATAGAAAAATTCTACCATTAATCCATTATTGATATAATAGAAAATCCTACCACTAATCCTTTAGCCATAAAACCAGAAACTGAACTATTTGACTTAATAAGTAGAAAATTAAGTGCAGAAGACAATGTGTAAGATGCACTAATTTTTATCATCATGAATTCTTCTTTTATTAATAGTTACTGGTGCTTGTTAATAGAAGTATTCGTAGGTCAACTTATGTGAATATCAGTAGTTTATTGATTTGACCTTTTTGAGAACAAAGCTCAAGTCATGTCAACGAGTCTAGATTTATGTTATTAAAATAATAAAAATACTTTTTTATATTAATAATTTAATATTTTATACTTAAATTAAATTAAACTGTGTTCTTTATTCAATGACATGATAACTTTACCTTAGAGATTTCATATTCAAATTTTTGAAATGAGGCGAGTGGATTTATGAAATTGGATAGGACTACCTCTAAATATATAGCTCAAAACTTACATGTATAAAAACGAAATAAAAATTCTTAAGAATAATAGAAAAAAAAAGATAATGATCAATTCGGATTTTATCCATAGAAGTTTATAAATTTTCCACTCTTTGCCTAGAATCCATAACCAGACAATTTTCGATGGAGATGCAGTAGTGTGTGCACTATTTTTCTTTTTTTCAAACTTGGGCATGAGATGAAATATCTAAGAGCCACCAAACGGAAAAACAAAATTCAAGATTACATTTAGGCATATAGAATTTTCTGCATCAGGCCTAATTAAATCCTTGCAAAATCAAGGGACTTTTTGCCTTCGTGTGGATTTGCAAAAAAGTTGTTCATGTAATCTGCAAGCACAAACTCTCTAAAATGAGCAATTCCATCTTTCTCTACTGCTTGAGGCAGTGGTGCAATCTTCTCTGTTGGTTTTGGAATCGTAAACATTGGTATTGACACCCTTGATTTTGTACTTGTTGTGCGAACTCTATGTTCTGCACTTTTGTACTTTCCATTGCTTAATATCTGTAGACAAAAAACACAAATTAATTAAAAACACAGCTTTGATATGCCTGAGTCCACCATTCCTTTGACGCCATTTCCATCTCGGACGACAAAGTTGAAAAGTGAACTGCCGTTATCAAAACTTGGAGCCATTTGCGACGATGTGATAATGTGCTTGAGAGGGTTCGATTGCTAAGAAGCTGTGTGGTGCATCTACGAAAGGGAAGGGTGCTATTTGTCGTGCATGGATGCTTAAGCATCAACTAATAAAATAATGCTTTCCAGTTGAACTTGATGAATCCATGAACGGTTTGAACTTTTCAGCATGACAATTTTCGGTTTTTGCACCTTTGATTCTCAATTCCTTGTTGATGTAGACATTGGAGGAATTTTAACAATCCATACATTCAAGGAAATGGATTTTCAGCTACTACCAATTCTGACCAAAAAATAATGCATGTTGGAAAAAAACATAAAAAGAAAAACTCACTGGCTTTTAGTTCTAGAATGTTTTATTCACTCATCCTTTCTTTACAAAAGAAAGGTTTTATATTTTAAATTCAAGTCAGGATGACAAAGATTTTATAAATAAAAGGAAAATGCTTGCCTTGCATATTTGAATATCGACTGTGCTCATGCAGTAACATCTTGGCCTAATAAAGTGCCCGATTCAAAACATATTACTCGGTATTTTACGAACTCTCAGACAAATTAACAACAAGATGCATGACGGACACAACTATATTGAATTCTTAGGCATAACATGATACAATGGACCCTTTGGCCGATCCTTGTTTGAATTTTATGAAAATGAAACAGAGTCCCAAATTTCCTGAATTAAAAAGTAAAAGCCAAGAAATAGAACTTTCATAGAAAACCTAATTTCCAATTTTCAAACCCTCTTAATTCTTCTAGCCCTAGGTTTCCTTCCAGTGCCAATCACAGATGACTGGTTGTTGACAGCAAGAGGAGGTTTCGTATTCTCTTTGCTTATACTTCTAAGTAGGTACTTAGGAGTCTGAGTCTTGTTCCTCTCCACGGAATAAGCAGCAGACACTGACTTCCTCAAGCTCTTGAGCTTCTTCGAGGCTCTTTTCTTTTAAGATTCAACTATAGAGACCTCAAAAGTAAAGCTGCTGTTAACTAACATTTTTTATATGGTTAAACAAAGTTTTAAAATAAAAAACCTAATCCAAGAGACACGAGGCAAATACATACGAACAGGGCAGGGAAAGGGGCAGACTATAGGGGCAGAGGATCTTAATTTTTTTTTTTTTTGGTAATAGAAGGAAGGGGGATTCGAACTCTACTCTTTAGGCAGAATCATGTATCAATCAATAAATCAAATATTCGGATGTAAGACCGATAATTTCTATCCAAATTTTATCCTCAAAAAATAGAACTCTAACATTTAAAAGAGAGATCAATACAATTTCTAAAAGATTTATTATAAGAAACCCCCGATATCTAGAGACCTTAATTTCAGTCTCAGATGCTAATTTTCTGTTGTAGATGTTCTCATGGAATATGCAAAAAGCCCCTTTCCATGACAAGGCTCTCCATCTTTCACTACCACCTAAGCCAGGCAGTGCGACAAACCTTCTTTAATTTGTTAGTAGTGAAATATAATTCCGTTTTTCTTGGCTAAGTTAAAAGAAAAGAAATTATAGGATCAAAATTAAAGATTTCAATTAATTCATCATATTATATATCATCCAAGACTTTTTGAAGGGAGTGAGGATTTCAAATATTTACCCAGTTATCCAAAAACCTGAGCTAGAGAAAACATGTAGCATGCGTGTAGTCACGTGTCTTTTGTTGAATTCAATTTTCTACAAAAAAATCAAGAGTCTTAACATTGAAAGAACCACAAAAAAAAAGATATATACTTAATAGCACAACTTAATTTTTTGAAGGAGATGTTCAGCAAACCAAAAAGAC
Source organism: Theobroma cacao (assembly GCF_000208745.1). NCBI lineage: Eukaryota > Viridiplantae > Streptophyta > Magnoliopsida > Malvales > Malvaceae > Theobroma > Theobroma cacao. The sequence continues at coordinate 9,858,686 of NC_030856.1, read as the reverse complement.
TCTCAACTGCCTTTTCAGTATATATGTTAGAACAAAAGTTGTTTACGACATGTAACATGTCATAAGGTGACTTCCCTCGCGCCCAATTGAGACAATTCAATAAAATATTATCTCAAATTATGTTGATTTGCTGATTTTTTTTTGTATGATTATTTATTAATTTCTTCCACGATTCTACCGGACGAGTGTTATGAATTATTTGATTATAAAAAGTTTCCCTTGCTACCCATACAACATAGTTACATTCATTTTATTTTTTTCCTTTTGTCTTTTGTTATTGGAAATTCCCCTAAGAGTTATGTAAATTTATACATCAAGATCAAAGATAAGGAAGCACCAAAATTAAGACCAAATTAATGATGTAAATATAACTCTCTAGCTCTGTCCTATCTGAAGTGCTATAAGTATGGGGTGAAGAAGTTCATACAGAAAAATCTAAGGAAATAAGAGTTCAAAATGGCAAAATGCATCCGTTCCAAGGTTAATCAGAAGGTGAAGGCTATTCTTTCGTCACTGAGCAATCCGTCAACAAGACTCGAATGACTTTCATTGATAGCGACAAATTTTGCCAATGACTTTTATTGCTAGCTGAAGACTGTTATCGAAAATCTTTCCATCTATTCTTTCTCCTTTTTCCACAGAATAAACTTTTCTGCAGACCCGTCAAAAGTAGAATATCATTTCATAAAAGAAGAATATGTAATTAGGCAGTAAGCACCTTTGACTTCACCCTCAATCTTTTTCCTACTCATTTTCAATTTCTGCCAGATATTTTCCTTCTGGGATCAAATGTGAACTTTGGGAAAATTAAAAAAAGGGTAAAGGACAAAGCTTTTGGAATTTTTGGATTATGTATGGAAAGGTCACTCTTATCTCAAACCCAACTTGATAAAAAATTATGATTATGACCTTCAATTTTGTCTTTTTGTGTTTGAAATTATAATTTTATAGATCGCAACTTCGACGAAAAGTAACTACAAGAGATAAATTCAACAGAAGCTGCAAGTTGTTTTTGTTGAATGTAACTATAATTTAATTAATCAATGTAAATTTGAACATAATTAAGTTATATATATATATATATATATATATATATATATATATTTGCCTCTTCAATTGGAACTTTATTGATATATAGACAATCTCCTCATCAGTTGTAAAGTTTTATTGAACGGTTGAAGAGAAGGGAATGAAAACATGTGTAAATTATGCAAATATTAAAGATAATGGCTTTATACATTTTATTCGGACTATTTGAATCACTACATATTTTTTTTATCATTTCGAGATTATTAAATTGACTTGAAACAATATATAATAAAAATTTTGATTTTTTTTATTAGTATTACTATTTTGCATATAGAGGTAAAGGATTAATATGTTGGAAACGTGGGACCTAATAGTTGGAATGAAATGTTTCCTTTACAAATTTATTGGTAGGAGAAATATCTATGAGAACAACCTTTTGTCTAGAGACCGTTGAATTCAACATTAATGAACAGCAACAAAAGATATGAAGCCTTTTTCTATTTTTTCAGCATTTCCTTGGCAGAAAACCTTTTTTTAATGTTATTAAATTTCAAACTTTATGAATGTCAGCTCAATTTTACTTTCTTTTTGATTTCTTCTATCTTTGACTTTCTATGACAAATCTTTTATATTATAATTAATTTTAATGATCACATAAAATCTTGATTTAAAATGAGTGGAAGAAGAACAAGAAAAGGAAAGTGTCTTTTTTTCCTTGGCAAAAACAACGGTCAAAACAGAGAAGTACAAGTGTAAATCAAAGAGGATATGATATAATGAATTTGATTCCTCTCTATTATTATTTTTTTTTAAATCTTGTTTGATACACATGTACCACATGCAAATAAGTTAAACTTTTATAATGCCATCCAATTCAAGTTTAAAATTTCAACTTGATTGAGTATATAATTACTAGTATAAAAAAAATTGACATATTTTTGAGCGGTAGATTGATCTTTTGTAATTGTAAAGGTTTTTCTTTGCCCTAACCAGTGTTTATGCCATGGAAAGTCTTTTGTCAAATGGTCAAAGAATTCCTCTAGCATCTAGTTAAAGAGGCTAATAAATATACTTTTTTTAAAAAAAAAGAGAAAATTATGAGGAATAACTTTCCTTAATAAGGGCATTTCAAAAATAACCATCAAAATAAATTTAATTGTTTTTAGTTATATTTAATCATGACTTGACAAAAATACCCTTAAAACTATTTTAAATAAATTAAACCATTCATCGTAATTTCTTTCCGTTTGTGCTTTCAATTTCTCTCTCTCACCATCCCACTCTCTCTAATTTTATCGATTTCTCTTTTCGATTTATATCTCGTGCTTTCGATTTATATCTCGTGCTTTCAATTTTTTCTTTCCTACGCTTTCAAGATACCAAGCGATGGTTTTGATATGCTTGGATGGGTGGCTATTTGGAGAATTTGATTTTTAGGTATTTTGGATAAATCTAAAACGTTAGAAATGATCGCAAATGTTTGAAATAGCTTTCAAATTGGATCAATTCAGGACCTAGATACCAATAAACTCAAGAATTTGATATTTATAAACCTAGGTTTTCAAAAGAAATTTTTTTCCATTTTTAGTCGAAATAGGTGTTTTATATAAGAAAATTTGTGTTTTGATTTATAAAAACATGTTAGAAACACTTTAATCGGTGTCAAATTACAAAAAAAATAATAAAAAAAATAAAAAGAGTTGAGAGGATTTAAAGTTTTGGTTCATAAGTAACAAGAATATTTTAAGTATTAACGTGTAACAAAATGTTTTTGAATATGGTGTGTAACAACAATATTTTTTAACATGGCATGTAACAACAATATTTTTTTTTCAACATGACGTGTAACAATAATATTTTTTTTCAACATAGCATTTAACATATTTTTGTATATGACGTGTAACATATTTGAACATGACGTGTAATAATCTAACTATGGCATGTAATATGTTTTTGTGTATATGGTGTGTAACAATAGTGTTTTTTTAACATGATGTGTAACAACCTAATCATGGCTTGTAACATATTTTTGTACATGACGTGTAACATCATGGCGTGTAATTTCATTAAAGGTAATTTTGTCAAACTTGGCTAAAAATAGTTAAAATTATAAAAAGAGCTATTTTTGAAAACTTCTTATCTTTAAAGGTTATTTTTAAAATTGCCCCTAAAAAAATGAAAAAATTGTGAGAGATAACCTTCCTCATAAACCCAAATAAAAAATATCATTCATTATAATTTTAACTATTTTTAGCCAATTTTTGGCATGACTTGCTAACAATGCCATTTAAACAATTTTAGACAAATTAAAATGGTTTCAGTTTTCTCTATCCTACCATCTAGATAAAAATTTCAAAATTAAATCACTATTTCTCTTTCTAGTCAAATATTGTCTATCTCGCCATCCAGTTTTTTCTCGTCATCCTAAAGAGTAGAGATGACATCAAGCTCTTTCTTATTTTATTTTATTTTTTGGATGGTGGATCTTAGGGTTCTCAAGGGCGATGAATAGAGATTTTGCGCTTCTATGGTGGTTGTAGTCAGCATGATGAATTTAGTAACTGGATGCTTTCTAGTGATGACTTGCTTCGAAACGTGTGTTGCGATGGAGATACCTATGTTGATGAGTTAGATCGGATTAGTTAAGATGATGGGCTCAAGGAGAAAGAAAGGTTAAAGCATGTTGGATGGGTTTTATGGTAGTTCACGGTCTTGTTGTATTTGGGATTGGGATGACTATTAAGTATGTTTGCTGGGAATTTTGTTTCTTTTATGGGATTTTGAGTTGGAATTGTTCAGGGAATATTTTGTAAAAAGAGTATATTTTATTTTTGCATTAGAAGAGTGAGCAAGGCCCTCCCGATAGGGATATATTTTGTCTTACTTTAGAGGGTTATGGAGTTTTGTAATCTCTCTTTTGTGAAATGCACAATTTCATGGCTTAGCAAAAAAATAAAGTATGTGTTTTAGGTTCTTAGGTTTATTAGTTTATTCATAAAATCTTAAAGTTGGAGAGTTGAAATTGATTAGACATATCTGTACATTAGAACACTGTATGACTTTGGCAACTTAAACTTAGCTACGAGCAAGCAAATCAATTAGTTATTAAATATTATATTACTAGTTTTTAGGCATTGTGTTATTGATTTTTAAGTATTGCGAGACTGATTTTTAAGCATTGCGAGACTGATTTTTAAGTATTACGTGACTTAATCATTGCGTGACTGATTTTAGTTATTGCGTGATTGATTTTTAAGCAATGCCTAAGTTATACAATGCCTTACTAACTAGTCACGTAATGTCTTACTAACAAGTCATGCAATACCTAAAAATTAGTCACGCGATGCTTAAAAATTAATCACGCAATGTCCAAAGTCAGTCATGCAATACCTAAAACCTAATAACTCAATGCCTAAATTCCATTTAACAAAATCAATAACTTCAAACTATACACCCTATTCCATTTAACAACATAATTACCGAATATGCTTACTTTACAAAGAATACTCAAAATGCTCAAAATGCTCAAAGGTTTTTCTTCATATATAAAAAATCACTCCAAAATGCTTAAAAATGCTCAAAACGCTCAAAAGTTTTCTTTGTGTATCAAAAATTACTCCAAAATACTCAAAATGCTTAAATATTTTTCTTTCTGGTAAGGAATACTCCAGAGATAAATGGTCTGGTGAAGAAAGCTCAAAGAATATAAGTCAGTTTGAGGCACGGAGTCAAACAAATGGATTGATTTCATTAAAGGAATTTTGTTCAAATTTTAACTTTCTTGATTAAAAACAATTAAAAGTATAAAGAGGTTTATTTTTAGAAACGCCTTATGCATAGGACCCATTTATAAAAAGAAATAAAAAAATATATGCATTATGGTAGAAAGAAGCTGGTGGCAAAAGTCGAAAGTTAAATGGCATTTAGAAAGTGACAAAAAAACCAGGTTCTTCCACAATATAGCCTCGGCAAGGAGGACGAGCAACTCCATTAGTAAACTGGATATTGGGGGAAAAGTGGTTGAAGACCCTTAGGACCTTAAATTTGAAATTGCAAAGCACTTTCAGAAAGTTTACAAGAAAGGGAGAGAAACACCATTGCATGAGTGGGTTGAGAGTTTTAGAAAATTGAAGAGGAGTTTTGTTGAACACCTTGAAAAGCCATTCACAGAACAAGAAGTTTGGCAAACGATCTTGAGTTGTGAAGGTAGCAAAGCCCCTAGTCCCGATGGTTACAATCTTAGTTTTTTTTAAGAGATAATCGTGCAACATAAAGGAAGGAGTTATGAAGTTTATGGAGGATTTATACAATTCAACGACTTTGGGATACAAGGTTAACTCTTCCTTTATAACGCTAGTACTTAAGAATAGTAGCCCTACCTCTATCAATGAATATCGGCCCATAAGCCTTGTCAGTAGTCTCTATAAAATCATCGCCAAGACTTTTGCCAATTGGCTTAAAACGGTCATCAGAGAAGTGATAAGCGACAATTAGTTTGCTTTAATTGAGGGGAGGCAACTTGTTGACTATCACCTGATCGCCAATGAAGTGATTGACTAAGAAAGGAAGGGAGTAGTGGATTGTAGTTTAAAGTTGACTTTGAGAAGGCATACAATAGTGTGGAATGGTATTTTTTGGACATGATCTTAGAGAAAATGGGGTTTGGGGAAAGGTAAAGATGATGGGTTAAAGCGTATTTGCCTACTGCCTCTATTTCTGTGTTAGTGAATGGCTCCCTTATGAATTAATTTAGAATGAATGGTCTCTGCCAAGGATATCCAATGTCTCTTTTTCTCTTCAATTGCATTGCGAAAGCCCTTAGTGTTATGATGAACAAGGCTGTTAGACTAGGGCTTTGCCAAGTGGTTGAAGTTGGAGAAAGAAAGGTTGCTATCTCCCACTTACAATTTGCTGATGACACGGTAATCTTATGCAGGCCCTGTTTAATTAGTTTATTAAATGCTAAACGAGTGTTAAGGTGTTTTCAAGTTGTTTCCGGACTCAAGATCAACTTCAATAAAAGCAATTTGTATGGGATAGGTCTTGATCATGAAATTGTCGAAGGATGGCTTAGTAGGATTGCAAGTAAAGCTGAAAAACTCCCAACGACGTATCTGGGCTTATGGCTTGGTACAATCATGAATTCAATCAGAAAGTGGAGCCTGATTGTGAATAAATTTGATGCTAGGTTGTCAACATGGAAGGCGAGATCTCTCTTGCATGGTGGCAGAGTGACTTTATTGAGGTTAGTTCTTTGCAGCTTGCTTGTTTTTTTTTTTTTATGTCAATGTTTTCACTACCGGCTAGAGTAAAGGAAGCCTTGGACAAAATTCAAAGACGTTTCTTATAAGGAGATACTGTTGAAAGAAAAAGAATTTATTATGTTAATTGGGAGTCAGCGTAGTCATATTGGGATTTGGGGGGGTTTGGCACTATGGATCTCCATGTTAAGAATAGAGATTCTTAAACAAGTGGCTATGGCGATATAGTAACGAAGAAAGGAGTTTGTGGAGAAAATTGCTGGCTGGAAAAATGGAATGTGATTCAAAGGCTTTGCTGCCACTTCAGGGAAATCCGAGAAAAATATCTAACGTCTGGAGGAACATCATGAAACCAATTACGGACAACTCCGCTTTGAGTAGAATCACTACAGAAGGTGTGTGTTATATGGTGGGGAACGGAAAGCATATTAATCTCCGGAAGGATCAGTGGATATCAGGAGTCTTGCTTTCTGTCCATTTTCCTAGAATTTTCGCTTTAACCATTAACAAAGTGGGTAAGATTGAGGAATTTGGTAGATGGGTGGATAATCAATGGGTGTGGCGTGTTGGTTTGAGAAGAAGAGTCTTTGGCTGGGAAGAGCAACAATGGCAAGAATTCTCGGATCTGTTATCTCGGCGGCAAGTTTTAAATGAGCAGTTCAAAGATAAGCTCATTTGGAGCAGAAATATGAGTGGGAATTATACCACTAAATCTTTTTGCTGTGCGGTCCTAATGCAAAACAACGTTAGCTCTAATGTGTGGAAGGAGTTATCGGAAGGATTGGCTCCCTATAAAGTGGAATGCTTCTGCTGTCAATTATTGAAAGGGAGGCTAGCGATGTGTTAAGAACTTGCGGTCAGAGGCATCATTAACTGAAACAATGCTTACTGCTTGCTGTGTAGATCAGGTATGAAGTCTATTAACCACTTGTTTTTCTCATGCTTTGAGACTTGGAAATTGGGGTATTAGTGCTGTGGATTCTGGAATATTAAATGGGTTATTGGGTTATGTATGAAAATCCAATTATTTGCTTCCAATTGTGATGTGAGTTGGGGGGTGGCATGAAAAACGGAAAGGTGTGGAAGATGGCTTTTTACGTCATTGCCTGGTCCATTTGGCTTTCCCGTAATGAAGTGGTGTTCAAAGGTAAGATGTGGAACAGTGAGAAAACTTTCGAGCTAATTAAATTGAGACTTGCATGGTGGGTGAAGGCAAAGTGACCTGAGCTTAACCTCTCTGTTCCGGACTTATTTAGAGATCCTAGATTTGTGGTGTTAATACCATTAAAGCTAAGAAGAATGAACTGATACTGATGTGGGAAGAACCACCCCATGGGAGTGTGAAGTGCAACGTTGATGTTGCTGTCAAAGGATGCCCGAGGTAGGTTGGAATAGGGGGCGTCTTCAGGGATGACAAAGGCAGCATGTTGCTTATTTTCTCTAAATCTATGGGAGTGATGGACTCTAGTGCTGCTGAACTGATGGCTCTTTTGGAAGGTTTTCCAGATAATTGCTGTTTCTGATTGGGCAAGAAAACACAACATTATTTTTGAAAGTGACTCCTCCAACACTGTCACATGGGTGTTAAACCCATAGCAGGTGCCATGGAGACTGAGAAGCACAATCATGAAGATTGAAAGATTCAAATCTAAGATAGGGAGTTGGATCGTGAGGAAACTGCCACGATCTGCAAATACAGTGACAGATAATCTTTCAAAAACTGGTATAGGTAGGCAAAGTGATGTAATGTGGGCTATTGCGGACGATGTTTTTCTTGATAGTGAAGGAGGTGATTAGCTTTATCTCATATTAAGTTCGTGCTGCTAATCTTTTTTTATTAAGAGAAAGCCATCTAGGCTAATCTCTTTTTTTGTACTCCGTATATGCTCTTTAGATCAATACAAAGAGCCAACTTTTTTTTTGTAAAAAAAAAAGAAGATTTTTTTTCGATGAAATCATCAAGTTACTTAATCGACTTAGAAAGGTTTAAGATTTGCTTGGGGTGTTTAAAGGACAAAGAGTTCTTTGTTTTATTATTCTTGGTCCTGAAAAACTCTATTCGATCGTTGAGCTCCAATAGAAAAGGAGAGTTTCCCCTTTGGCGCAAGTTTAGTGTATGTTTGACCTAGCTTTTTTTTCAGTTTATTTACCTCTTAAAAGTAAAAATCAGGTCAAATATAATCTTTTGAGAAGCTCTTAAAAAAAAGTAGTTTTTTTTTTAAGAACAAAATTTTTAAAAAAAGAGCTTAAAAAAAAACTTCAAAAAGGAGCTTTTTCTTCTCTTCTTTTAAAAATATAAGAAAATTTTTATTTTTGTTTCAAAAATATCCTCATTTGTTAAAAATAATTACAATATTACCCTTTTAAAAATGCTTTTTATGATAATTTTAATAAAGATTATAACTTACAAAAAAGAAATTATAAAAAAAAATTTACCAAACAATTTTACCTTAATTTTAAAAGATATTATTTTTCATAAGAGCTTTATAATAACTTTTAAGTTAGAAAAAGTCAAGCTAAACAGGCTCTTAATATGACAATTCATGTAATAACTTTTAAAATCAGACTTAATTTCAATTTATGTTCTTGTTTGAAAAAAAAAAAATCAAAACAATAAACAACAATTGACATATCATTTACCACCATTAATGGAGATATCTCCAAAGGGTCTCATATTGAGTCATTGCCGGTGGAGTAGCTGCGCTTGGGACTCGGATTTGGCGAAAGACAGGTCCTTGGTTTTATGTTTTTCAATTTTATACGTATACAATTAATAACTTCGAAAATTTATTAAATTTATTAAATATATTTACATGAACATGTGATAATGTTAATATGACGACGTTAATGTCAATTTTATTTTTTAAAGTTTTAACATTTCTCTGATGATTTGATTTTGATACAATTTGAAAAGGTCAAGAATAAAAAATATCAATTTTTTTATTGTCATAGAGTGTAATTTATCCATGACTGTTAAAAAGTGGACGATGTTTGTTAATTATCTTACACTTTGTCCTGATAAGCACAGGAAATAATTGATGCTGATATATTATTTATTTACAAACTATGCCAAAATATCTATTGGGACACAATCTCGGAGAATAAATATAGGAAAAATTAACAATACTCTTAGAAAATATACCACAAATCTTGCTACTTGGTTATTCATTAAACAAACATTAAGTACATTAGAGAGGAGCTTTCCTTCAGCTTTGATAGAGATCAGGTAACAAGTTTCACACTACATCTTGAATTTTACAGTAAACATTGGACAACAAACGTTCAGTATACGTACTCTCTTCATGTCTTGAGATCGAGATTTGGGTCCACAACTTCACATTTGAGTCCATAGAAAGAAGAACGAAGCGGTTGAAGAATAATTTGAGATTGAGTGTATAAATCGCCAACTTATTTATTGGTAAACACCAAAAAGTATCAAACGACGTACCAAGTTAAGAACACATTCATGCCTACTGACTTTTCTCAAATTTCAGTCATGCAGAATTAATTTTTGCAAAATCAAGGGACTTCTTGCCGTCGTGTGCATTTCCAAAAAAATTGTTCATGTAATCAGCAAGAACAAACTCTCTATAAAGAGCAATTCCATCTTTCTCAACCACTTGAGGCAACGGTGCAATCTTTTCTGTTGGTTTTGGAATTGTAAATATTGGTATTGAAACTCTTGATTTTGTGCTTGTGGTACGAACTCTGTGCTCTGCACTTTTGTACTTTCCATTGCTTAGTATCTGCCGATGAAAGGCATGTTAAAAATGATAGTTAGGTTTAAAGCTTTTTGATTGTTTGAATCTTCTACTTGTTTCAAATGACTAATTTTTCATCGAAGCAAAAAGGTTTCAAACTCGCATTAATGAATTTGATAGGTGGTAGGCACATCTGTGGTATGTTAAGGATCCATCTCTCACTGTGTATAGTGTGTGATGGATTTTTTGTGCTTATCACCGACACTTCCCCTTATTGTAGGGTGGTTTGAGCTTTTATGCCTTTGATGGGTGAATAAAGGCTGCAAACCACTGCTTTTGAATGGCCTATGGCTGTTAATGAGAAGTTGCCTTTCAAAAAAAAAAAAGAACTTTGATGGGTACCTGTAACATATCGCCAACATTGATGACCAAAGCACCAGGGATAGGAGGGATCTCTATCCACTCTCCTTTCTTTCCAAAATCTATATCATCTTCAATTTTCACATATAAACCACCAATTCCATCCTGCAATAAGACGGTAAGAGTACCCATATCGGAGTGACGTCCTACTCCTACTGTGAGATCTGGATTAGGACATGTTGGATAGAAGTTCATATTAATCATCTTCTTATCAAAGAGTGCGTCGATCTTTGAGTCTTCTGGTTTCACCCCTAGATTTCCCATTAAAACTTCAAGCAATTTGCTCACCATGCCGATTGATGTCCTCAGGTATTCAAGTGCCACTTCCCTAGAAAGTAAAAAACATGTAAAAGAATAGAAGGTGCAAAGACAAAACATGCATAAAAACGACTTTATATCTCACCTGCACTCAATAGGCCAATGTTCAAGAGCTTCGGCATCACTGGTGTATTGCATGCTGATATAATCTTTCCATTCTAATGCTCGCTCTTTCTCTGGCACGAAGCTCGTTCCGTACTTCACTAACGGGGTAGGACTCACTTCTGTGAGATAAATAGCCTTCCTTTCAGGGGGCAGGCTGAAGAAATTATGCGCGGTATCCTTAAGGGACTCTAGTAGTTCAACAGGCACTCCATGGTTCACAACTTGGAAGAAGCCCAGAGTCTCAGCAGCTCTAACAATTTCCTTGACCACTTCATCATGATCAGGGCCACCTAGCCTCGACAAATCAATCGGTGGTTGCTCATGTTTGCTCGCGTTTTGCTTGTCTATTCGCTCTTTTGGTGGTTGCATGTAAGCCTGTGGCACCTTCGACAAGCCTAAGTCCACTATTCCTTTGACACCATTTCCATCTCGGACAACAAAGTTGAAAAGCGAGCTGCTATCATCAAAGCTAGGAGCCATTGGTGAGTAGAAAAGGCTGTGCTTGTTGTGTGTAAAAGAGGGTTTCTTTGATGAAAACTGATGGGTGAATTCACCAAAAGAGAAGGGCGCAATATAAATAGCAGGGAAACAGTTGAGGTTTCTTGATGATCTTAATTAATAATTACATGGTGATGACGTTTTGAGGAATTGATCTGAAATTTTCAGCAAGACAAGAAGCATGTCGTTTGAGCAAGGGAAGGCAAAATTTTTGCCTTTGATTCTTTGTTACGCAAATATTACGAGAGATTGAACAACAGTTTAAAATCAAGGAATAGGAATTTCAGCTACCCCAATCTAGAATGGCGACAATACATATAATATATCTTCACCAACCCTTGTAACTCGAGATCTTCAAGCCATAGAGAGTTAATATGCATTATAAATACAAGGACCTCAAAGTCAACATCCACCTGCATGCAAGAGCATGAGCAGAGTTATTTTCCTGCCAATATAAATATATAATACTCTTTTAGCTAGGCTTAAAAATTCTTTTTTATTTTACCTATTTATGATTTAATATATTTTAAAAATACAAAGTTAGTCTAATAATTTCTTTGCATTAAGATAATGTATTTTATGCTATCATTTGTGTTTATAATGCTCAAATTTAAGCATTAAAAAAAGTAGTAAAAAGAAGTTCATATGAAAGTAAAGGACATAAAATAAAGGTAAGAATTTATAGGTGAAGAGATCAAAGAATAGGAAAAATATTGAAGGTAAGAAATTAAGCATAAAAGCTTCCTTTTTCTTCCCTACCTAGCTTTACATAGCAAGTATATATATATATATATATATATTGTAAAGACCATGTATAAAATATAAAAATAATGTATGTTTTAAGAGATGCCGGTTTTTTTTTTTTCTCAATCAAAAGGAATTTTATTATGTATCAAAGGAATAAACTGATCATAAGAAGATCAGTGAGGATAGCAAGGAATATAGCCTTGCCCGGTCTCCTTATCATCCTATTATCTCATACGGAAACTCAGAAAGGGGGTGCATTAAAACAGCCGACAATCACCCCTTAACAAATCCTACGACCATAACAGGAATGGTGAAACTACATCAATGCGTAACCAAGGGAGGGCTGCGTCTAAACCTGGCCATCTGGCCTTCTGTTGTGGGCTGAATGTTGTTGCTGGAGCTGATGTTATTGAGTGTAAGGATTAGAAAGAAAAGGAAACGTGGCTTACTAGCCTTGTTTCTCTTGCTTACTTGTTCTGTACTGCTTAGTAAATTTTTGGGTGATACTGGGATGTATAGCTGAGAATGAGTGAGCTAATGATGAGAATTTTGTATAGTGATAGGCTAATTCCACTGGCTATTTTTTTTTTTGTAAGCCAGGTTGACAACAGTGTACCAGGACTGACTTAGGATTCTCTGTTAGTCTGTTTCCAATTGTAAAGGGCTATTCCTGTTCAGCTAATGAAGCGAATCTAATTTTCAAAAAAAAAAAAGTTTCAGAAAATCAACCCCTCATCCAGAACACAATCACAAACAAGCTCATAAGCTACCATCAATTATATACAATATCCTAGTCCATACACCTCCGCTACAGTCCACTTTTCAAACACCTTAAGCCAAAAGCTTCAACTACTCCACAAAATCTTCTCTCTCTCTCTCTCTCTTAAAAAAGGAAAAATAGAAATATCAATGGAAACCACGACATAGCCACAGGCAAGCTCCCAACAATACAAAAGAGGTGTGGGTTCTTGTTCTACTTTTTACTACATTTTTAAAAGAAGTATTTGATTACTTCACGTGATTACATATTTTGGCAATCTCAATTTCTTTTTAAAGATTTCAATACAAAAGTGGACGAAACCTTAACCTGCCTAAGAGATTGTCAACTCTGCACAGGCGGTAATATTTAGGCTTGAAGTTCCTATATTTGGAAGTATATTAAAATTTTATTTTTTTATATGAAAAAATTTTAAATTCGACCCTTTAAAATACTTAATATTAAATTAAATATTCAGATGTAAAAAGTTAAATACTTTCACTCAAATATTTTTTTTTTCTTGACCATATAGATTAATTTAAATATATATTAGAAAATTGATATAAAGTCAAATCTATACCAAAATTAGACAAATCAAAAGTAAGTGTACCAGTTAGAGACTATTTGAATACTTTATGAAACAAAATAAAATAAAATAAATCATTTAACACTAGAATCAGAACATAAAACTAACCGCAGTAAAGTTAAATCAAAACCATACTCAAGAAAGAGTATAAAAAGTCATCAGCATCAGCCACCATACTAAATATATACCAACAACATCAACAGAAAATTCAAGATAACAGAGCAGTAAAAACAATTAAAAATCAACAGCCATCCCAAGGAAACCATCACTCAAATATATAAATCAAAGTTGGGACACAGCATGTTGCACGTCTTTGATGCATATTGCATTAAAAGATTGATTTCTCAAGTATAATAACATCTAAAATGAAATTCTTGACGTTATCAAGCTACGATTCATGTTATGTGCAGAGACACCTACGACGTCGATAGATGGAAGCCACCCACTGTTCACTGTTCAGGTCATTTTTATCAATTTAATTTTCTTTGTTAATTTGGTTAAGATGGAAGCGACCCGCTTCTTTTTGTTTGGCAGTGATGGTGTAATTGTACATGATCTTTATCCAAATCGGGTGTTAATATCATAAAAATTTTTGGTCAATCGGATGAGAGACTTGACATGGCATTTCGGTTTTAAAATTTAATAAAATTATTTATTTTTTGAAAAACATAATATATTTAATTTTTTATTCGAAGCAATCATATATTAATTTTAGTAAAATTTATTTTTCATTTTTGTTATAAATACCTATTATTTTACTGCATGCTTTCCTTATTTTATAAATATGTAATAAAAAATTTCCCTTCTGGCATAAGTAAAAAATTAAACTCTGAATACATAGACTGATCACTATGTAATAATTTGTTCTTTTTCGATGACTCACCAACCCATTTTTACAGTCAACAAGATTTGCTATCTCTACCATACTTTATTGAAAGGAATTCCTAATGTTTACAAGCGAGTAGAATGATTGCTTTCTGTGTCAAAAAAACAATGGGAAAAATGTGAAGTATTCCGAACACAATGTGACAAACTTTATTGGGTTGTTACTGTTGCCTGGTTTTGTGCGGAGCGGGTGCCAATAAGCACAAGTCAAAAGCTTAAAGGTTTTTCCCCTTTTCAGTAAAAAGAAAGGGCCAGTCATATACAGTAGATTATTAGCCTATTAACCAATTAGATTTTGCTTTGACTCAGTCTTAGGCATAGCTTGTCATAGTCAGATTTTACTTATATTACAGTAAAGTTATTGCGGTGAGACTGACAAGTGTTATCATAAAAATGATTATAGCGTTAATTGCATTAATTAAGTTGTACGCTTTTGCTGAATGGCCCTTTGATCAACGAGGATGATGACAGGTTGGTTTCTTGTGTGGATTGTTCTGCTGGTATTTAGTGGTACTGGTCTAAAGATTGTACGAGGGATCAGCGATGGAAGGCAGAGGACTAATTGCTCCAGCGGCCAGGACAAGGCCTTTTAGTTTGGTATGACAATGAAGTTTGGCGGTGTGACGATGGGACAGAATGGAAGTTTGGTACAGCTACAGAAGGTCAAAGTGATGGGAACTCGGTCCACCATGACAAATGGCGGACCTCAGTTGAAACTAGGGGCTTCCAGGACATTGAACCTTTGATTAAATGGAGTCAAGATGCGAAGTACTTATCAGTTGACTTTAACAAAAAAGCTTTTGTCTAGTTGTAGGTTTAGGATGCTTACGAGCAAGGCATATTTTAGTGTTTGTTGAATAACTGGAAGTACGAAGAACAGGGATGAAAGAAAATCAGAGAAAAAATGAAAAAGAAAACTTAGATTTTTCACCAAACGGTGTGCTCACAATTCATATACTCAATAACCAACCATATATACATGACGGAAGTAAGAGAAACAAAGCTGAAAGGAACCAACCGGCTAAATCACCACTTGACATTCCAACGTCTACGTGCTCAGGGAATGGTGAGATATTCCCTAACACTAGACATTCCCCCAACTACCCAAACGATGTAGTTTTGGGAGAAATACAATAAAACCCGAGTTCTCACATTTGGGACAAGGAAATAACCACAGCAAATAGTCAAAGGACAAGTAAAAGTCAAACAACTAAAGACACCAAAACGACATAAGCAAAGGAATAAAACGGCAGTTAAAATCTTCTTCCATTTGAACTTCCTGCTAATCTTAACCTATGCTACTGCAAAATAGAGCACCAAATCTCAACCCACCTCCTTGCTGTTCATTTTGCAGACTCCCAGTAAAGCTCTTAGTGCAAGAAACTTTACGTTATTCAGACACTTAGTGAAAACATCAGCTACCTGATCATTAGTTCCACAGTGGGCAATAGCAATTTTATCATCTTTTACTGCATCTCTAATAAAATGAAATTTCACCTTAATGTGCTTTGTCCTTCCATGATAAACAAGATTTTTAACAATGGAAATAGTAGATTGGTTATCAATCATTAATGAAGTTCTTGTCTTCTACTGAAAACCCAAATCTTCTAAAATCTTCCTGACCCATATAGCTTGGTTTGCAGCAGCTACAGGTCAGATATACTCTGTTTCAGTTAAAGATTGAGCAGCCACTTCCTATTTCTTAGAGCTCCAAGAGAAGATTGCACTGCCAAAGGAGAAGTAGTAACCTTCAGTACTCCTTGAATCATCTAAGCTTCCAGCCCAATCACTATCACAATAGCCAATCAAATCTCTACTAACCACCTTTTCAAACTTCATACCATAATTGACTATTCCTTTAATGTATCTTAAGACTCTCTTAGCAATAGAAAAATGAATCTGGGATGGTTTCTACATAAACCTGGATAGTAGACTAGCTAGATACATCAAATCATATCTTAAAGCAGTTAAATATAATAAACTACCAATAATACTTCTGTAGTTAGAAGTTGCAGCCTCAGGAGCTCCATCAGCCTTACTTAATTTGCAATCAGTAGCAAGAGGAGGGTTCGAATCCTTATTTACGAGCCCAAAAGCAACAGAAAAGATTGCACCATTGGCTCAAGTCGTAGAGAAGGACGGCGCGGCTCGTTATAGAGAGTTTGTGTTTTCAGATTACATGAACAGCTTTTTTGGAAATGCAGACGATGGCAAAAAGTCTCTTTGATTTTGCACTAGTTGATTCCACTTGATGAAGAAAGATTCCATTGTATTTAATTTTGTGTGGTATCGATCATTTTAGTACCTATTTACTTACCCTAATGATGTTAGCATCAGTTTTTGTGTGTCAATAAAATTATGACAACTGAGTGTAGTTATTCAATTATCTTATTTGTAGGTGAGGTTCACCATTTATATTTGTTTGATTTGTACTTAATTTCAGGACTAGGACAGAGAGCGTGTAGAGTGTTTTTTTTTTTTTTGTGTGGGGTACAAAAGAGTATGTAGCATTTATTGTCTTCAATAAAATTCAGGATAATGTGGCAAGCAATATGTCACCTTTATAATTTTACATGTTATTTTTTCACTTAGAAGGGTAGAATTACTCAAGCTGTCATAAAATGAGATTGGTAGAATAAAGAATTGAAGCAATTATTATTTTACATTCACTCCTTCCATCCGCCACATCTACCTAACACTAAGCAACGGTCATAACTATTGAGAGAAGTCAAGTTCCAAACTGATAAAAATGATACCAAATTAGGATATTTGTGTCAAATGCCTAATTTCGTTGATTCACATGTTGCAAGTTTGGTGGATTAATCAACCAATTGATTTCTTCAAGGCTGTCCATGACCAATTAGTGGTCAATGAAATTGTATTCTTGGTCCTGTTCGATGATGTAGATTAACCAGGAAATGCGTTATGAGCTACTAGAGTCGCCCAGGGATTGATAAAGAATTGTCATCACTGACTATTTTGGACTCCAGACAAATGGTATTGCCTGAATTTATTATTAGCATTCCCTAGTCAAAAGGATCTTATTATTTACTGGTTTACAAATCTTGTAAAAGGAAACATATAATTCCTCAATCCTTGGTCAACCTATTTAAGTATTTGCATTTGTTTTAACATAATGACTTGACCTACGTAAAAAATAAAATAAAAAAGGTAAGAGATCAAGTAAATTCTCACCAAGGGGACTGAGTAAAGTACTATTTATAGAAGTATTCTCATGTTAAATGTACCATCCACAAGATAATTATCATAGCTTGAAAATCTTTGCTTCTTCCCTGAAAATAGATTCATAAAACGCTTTCAGATGAAACTAATCAGGCTTTATGTGAAAGTGAAAGAAGCTTAGGTTTTCAACATTCTATTTTCTTGACAAGTTTATTGTGAAAATAATCTTGAAAATTTAAAGACATAGAGAAGACCGGTAGGGTTTTAAGTAGAAGTCATCAACCGGTAAAATGAGAACAAAGGAAATAATAGCATATGCAAATTATGAATTCTATGAATTCAACGGAAACACATTGTGTTGATTGGACAACACCATATGTCTTTATCACCAAGAGCTTTTCAATATTCCATAAACAAGAAGAAATTAAGGTTGTCTCAAAGACGGAGAAATATTCTTAAATGGAAAAGAAGGTGGGAGCTGTAGACACCTATTTCAAAAAAAATAAAATATAATTTAAAAAAAAGAGCCAAAAAATAAAAAAATTAATAAAAAATAAATAAAAAAATGATGAATGAACAGGAAGAGACTGAACGTGTGCTCAGCCCCTTCTCCAGTCCATCATTACAAGGCATTAATGCCCTTGAAAGGTAGTCGGATTTGGAGAGGACTGGTCACCTCCGGCTACCAACCCTTCCTGTTTGCCAGAGACATGTGAAATCATGCTCAGAAGAGCATGATTTCACCTTTGGATTGTCCAAATTTTTGGACAATCCAGTTTCTTAAATGGGGGTTTCAAACCAATGGAGTGGGGGAGCCAAAAACTTGTAAACAAAAAAATCCTAGTTTTCTAGCAACCACAATAACCCACAAATCGAAAGAATTCTTAGTTCTCTAGCAGCATAAAACCACAATCCAAAAAAATCAAAAAAGGAGATACCCAAAAAAATGTGCACAGTGAGAGAGGGAGAACGGTTGGGTTTCCTTTTGGGGGGGATTTTTGGTTGATTTTCTTTGGGTTCTTTATATCTGAACCCGCCGGTTGGGGAGGAAGAGAGAGAGAGAAATTCGGGTCCTCTAGGTTGCATCGCTGATTGGGGAGGAAGAGAGAGAGAAATTTGGGTCCTTTGGGTTGCGCCGCCGACTAGGGAGGAAGAGAGAGAGAGAGATTCGAGCTCCTTAGATCTGAATCGCCGATGGGGAAGAAAGTGAGAGCTGTGGCTCATGTGGCTGCCGGCTCAAGGGAAAGAAAGACTGTCCGCTAGGGAGAGTGAAAGAGATCTGGTCATTGGGTCCCGTCGCCGGCGGTATATAGAGAGAGGGAGAGAGCCGATTGGCTTAAAAGGGAAGATCAAGCCGGTGGCTTGGTAGAGAGAAGGGAGAGATTCGGTCATTTGGGGTCCCGTCAACGCCGATGGTAAGAAGCTCCACTGGTCGGCAGCTTGGTAGAGAGAAGGGAGAGAGTGTGGTTGGTAGAAAGAGAAAATGGTGAAGGGAAATGAAATAAGAAGGAAAAAAAGGGGTTTTATAGCTAGGCTTGGAGAGCTCAAAACTACGTCGTTTTGAAGCTCACAAACAAATCCTTTTTAACCCCCCTAAACGGCGCCGTTTTGCTGGTGGAGTGTTGGAGCCAAAAAGGGCCGAACAGAGCTCTGGGAAAGGGTCGCGGGTTGGGCTGACAACCTGGGTCCACCTTACCCACAAAGGTAAGCTCTTTATTATTTTCTTCAAATCTGTTGAGGGATTTGGGTTGGTTTATTGGGTTGTGTTCTTAGGATCAATGTTCAAACAAGTATGGTTAGGATTTAATAATTTTAACTTAAAATTTTAAACTACATAAACATTAAATAAAATACCAATATAAATATAAAGAAATATATATATTTGTACACATAAGAATAAAAATGTTTAAGAATGAAAAGAATATTTAAACTTAAATAAATGAAGCATATATGTAAAACAAAAGTATATTGCTAAATAAAGTATGTTCGAGGTGATAGATTCAGAGAACAAATGTAACCAAAATAAAAATAATAAAGTGATAATATGAATGAATGAAATAAATGGTAGGCTAAAGATTAAATTAAGAAATTGGAAATTACTAGATTAAGCATTAAAATGATAAAACAGGTATGAGAATCAATATTAAAAAATTAACTCCTAAAAATATCATGGTATTAATTACGAGTATAATATACCGATGATGGGATATTTGTATGGAACGCGAGAAGTCGTAATTCCGAAAGAATTTCCTTAGGTTAGGAATTTCGATTAGGACTCCACCAGTACAATGGGAGGGTCCTAATTCAGAATTATAATGTTTCCAATTTTAAATAAATGAGAATTATATATACTTAATCACCAATTAATAAAAATATATAAAAAATGAGAAATCAATGATAACAATAAAATTGTTAATCATAATAATAAAAAATGAATAAAATATGTATGTATAAATAATAATAACTATGTATAGTCAAAATACGCGATTTAAATATAAATAAACAAAGTATAGAAATGGTTGTATAAAAACAATAAATAAATGTGAAATATTTTGTTCATGATAAGTAAGCTCAAAGAAAAGTATTAAATAAGAAACGAACATCGAATTTACGAGTATGTCGCGTATCATTGTTACATTGTTAAATGTCTTAGCATATAAACATATTCTGTATACGGGTAGAATCCCGAGGATGGGACTTTTCGAAAAAGCTTGCGAAGGCGAGTTTTTTCGGTAAATTCCCTAGGTGAAAAGGTATCCCCGAATCCCACCAGTACGATGGGAGGGTTCGGAGAGATATCTTTGATAAAAAGCTTTTGTCCACATTAGGATTTGCATTTATGAAAACACTGTTTTTTTTTTACTCGCAAACGATTATCCCAATGATGGGATTTACCTTGTAAGCTTGCGAAGGCGAGTTTCTAAGGTATTTCTCTAGGTGAGAGAATACTCTCGGATCTCACCAGTATGATGGGCGGATTCGGAAAGTACGCTCAATAAAAGGTTTTCATTTGGCATTATCTTGATTTTATGCCATACATTTCACGATTGCATCATGTATGCGCCAAACCCATAAAATATTTTTACTTGATTAATGGAATAAAAGACAAATTAAATAAATAACAATTAAGGAAACATAAGAATAAAACTAATGGGTTAGGATAATATATGATTAAATGGTACCGTTTGTGGAATTGACGTCACGGTGGTGCTAACCCTTCCCTGTGCGTAACCGTACTCCCGAACACAACTCTAAAAGATACGTAGACCAGTTTATCGTTCTTTCTACAGATCTAAAATTAATTTAAGATTTTGTCGAGTAGAACAAAATAAGGTGGCCAATCACACCTAGAAAAAAAAGATTGGTGGCAACTCCCAATCCCTCCACGTCTAGCGATCGGGTTCCCGGACCCGCACGTTACGATAGGAGCCCAAATTCTTGTGGGATTTTGTTGAAAAGCACCTTCTTAAATCGTTCCAGTCTTGTGATTGTTAACATCTCAAATTCTGTGGACTAATTCAAACAAGAATGGCATGAAAAACCTTTATTCTTCTTGTCATGCCTACAAAAGAAATATTGTATTTTAATACTACAATAAACATATATTGAACGTTCTGTAGTATTATGTCTACCTTTAATAGTATAATATCATTTTTGAAGCATTCTACCTTTAATTCAAAAGTCTTGATATATGCTGAGGGTTGAGATTAATGGTTAGTTTGATGTCCGAAATTGAATTGTAGATTTAAAGCTTCGTTAATTAAAGAGGAACATAATTTTACACTCTATCTACAATCCAACTTCTGATGGAGATGCGAGAGTGTGTACATTATTTTTCGTTTGTTTCAAAATCCAGCATAGGATGCAATATCCAAGACCCACCGAAAGGCAAACTAAAATTAAGATTACGTTTAGGCACATATAATTCTTGCATCAAGCTGAATTAAATCCTTGCAAAATCAAGAGACTTTTTACCATCATGTGGATTTCCAAAAAAGTTGTTCATGCAATCTGCAAGCAGAAATTCTCTATAATGAGCAATTCCATCTTTCTCGACCACTTGAGGAAGCGGTGCAATCTTTTCTGTTGGTTTTGGAATTGTAAATATTGGTATTGACACCCTTGATTTTGCACTTGTTGTACGAACTCTATGTTCTGCGCTTTTATACCTTCCATTGCTCAATATCTGTAAACAAAAAACTCACTGAATTAAAAACATGGTAACTATATTATATTTTGGTTTTGTTTTCTGATTTTTTTTCCGCATGATTTTTTCGTTCAAAGAAAAGGACTCTTAGTCAAAAATTTGATATGAACCTGTAACATATCGCCAACATTGATGACCAAAGCACCAGGAATAGGAGGGATCTCTACCCATTCTCCCTTCTTACTAATATCTGCATCTTCTGGAACATTTACATACAAACCACCTATCCCATCATGTAACAAGACAGTGAGAGTGCCCATATCAGAATGACGTCCTACACCAACTGTAAGCTCAGGATTAGGACATGTGGGATAGTAGTTCATATGGACAGTCTTCCTCCCAATAAGTGAATCAATTTTTGAGTCATCTAGTTCGACTCCGAGGTTTCGCATCAAAACATGAAGTAATTTCTTCACCATCTCAAGTGATGTCTTCAAATACTCAATTGCCACTTCCCTGAAAGGAGAATGAGGGTAAAATAATCAATTAATTGATTGTATAAACAAAAGAGTGGATTGGCTTTTGTCAACTATGTTATTTCCATGAATCTTTAATTAACGTTGGTTTATAAATGCAAAATGGAAAAAAATAATAATAAACAAAACAAAAGCCCAACGCATATATCACCTGCACTCTATGGGCCAATGTTCGAGAACTTCGGCGTCATTGGTGTATGCCATGCTGATATAGTCTTTCCACTCCAATGCTTTCTCTTTCTCTGGCACAAAACTGGTCCCATACTTCACTAAGGAGGTTGGACTCACTTCTGTACGATAAACAGCCTTCCTTTCTGGGGGCAGTCCGAAGAATTTATGTGCGGTATCCTTAAGGGACTCTAGTAGATCAACAGGCACTCCATGGTTCACAACTTGGAAGAAGCCCAGAGTCTCAGCTGCTCTAACAATTTCCTTGGCCACTTCATCATGGTAAGGGCCATCTAGCCTCGACAAATCAATCGGCGGCTGCTCATGTTTGCTCGCGTTTTGCTTGTCTATTCGCTCTTTTGGTGGTTGCATGTAAGCCTGTGGCACCTTCGATAAGCCTAAGTCCACCATTCCTTTGACACCATTTCCATCTCGGACAACAAAGTTGAAAAGCGAGCTGCTATCATCAAAGCTAGGAGCCATTTGTGAGTAGAAAAGGCTATGCTTGTTGAATGTAGAGAGGGTTTCTTTAATGAAAACTGATGGGTGAATATACCAAATAAGAAGGGCGCAATATAAATAGTAGGGAAACGGTTGAGATCTCCTGATGATCTTAATTAATAATTACATGGTGATGACGTTGAGGAATTGATCTAAAATTTTTTCAGCAAGACAAGAAGCAGGGCGTTTGAACAAGGGAAGGCAAAACTTTTGCCTTTGATTATCTTTTATGCAAACATTACGAGAGATTGAACAACAGTATAAAATCAAGGCATTAGACCTTCAGCTACCACAATCTAGAATGGTAACAATAAATATTTTATATATTCACCAACCCTCGTGACCAAGAGATCTTCAAGAAATAGAGAAGTATTGAAGTTATGTTCCGTTGATGCTTTTGCGACTAATTGTTTGTTATGTTCTTTTTGCCCCTTGAAGAATTTTTATATAAAGTAAAAATGAAAGGTAAAAGTAATATCATAATTCATTTAAAATGTACCAAGAATTAAAATTTAACGCTAATTATAACTTTAATATTCTATAAAGAAATAGCATGGTGCATTTTTAAATCTTAAAAAGTTACATATTTTGTATGTAATATCAAAGAAGTAAGAATTTCTGGAATGCATATAAAAATAAATAAAAGATTTTTAGGATTATGCACAAAATATATAATATTTTATATGAAAATCACGTATCGAAGTCGAATTAAGGCCAAGAGCAAAAAGGTAAACAAAGCAAGAGCATATCTTTTGTGCATACAATAAAACGACACAAGATAAAACGTTTAAGACACCAAAGGCTAAAACAACACTCAGCACTGACGTACAGCCTAGGCTTAGATACAAAGCACACTAAACGACATTTGAAGCCTGCATTTTACTAAATTGAATTTAGTGAAGTTGAAACGGCATAGTTTTGCATCTTTTGGCAGTCTTCTTCCTGTTTCAAATGTTTGTTATTTCCTGCCATAGCTTTGTTTCTCTTGTTTTAACAAAGCTAATAATCATTCTTCAATACACCCATAATCATTTGCCTGGAAAACACCTAAACACAATCTCCAAAATGCAAACTTATCTTTATTTAATCCTTTAGCAAGGATATCAACTAATTGCTCATTTGTTGGACAATATTGCAACTCAACTTCCTTCTTTTTAACAGCATCTCTTGAGGCATGGTATTTAACCTTAATGTGCTTGGTTCGACCATGTTGCACAAGATTTTTTGCAATTGCAATGGCAAACTTGTTATCTATATTTAAAATTGTACTTTTCATTTGTTTGGATCCCAAGTCAGACAAAATCTTCCTTAGCCACTGAATGAGATTTGAAGCAGCAACAATGGCTACATATTCAACCTCTACTGATAATTGAGCTACTACTTCTTGCCTTTTTGAGTTCCAGGAGAAAACTCCACTCCCAAAATGAGAAGCAAAAACCTCCAATACTCTTTGAATCTTCAATTGACCCTGCCCAGTCACTATCAGAATAATCTTGAAGATCCCAACTCTATGATTTGTAATATCTGAGACCAAAATTCAAAGTGCCTTTGATATATCTCAACACTCTTTTAGCAGCTTTAAAGTGCATTTTAGTAGGTGACTCCATGAATCTTGATAGTAAGCTAGTGAAGAACATTATATCTGGTCTTGTAGCAAACAAATATAATAAAGAGCCAATCATTCTCTTGTAGACAGAACCATTAGCCTTAATTGAACCATCACTTTTCCTAAGCTTATCTCCAGTAGATAGTGAAGTATGCATAGGCTTGCAAAGACTCCATTTTAAACTTCTTTAGAAATCCTTTGCATATTTTGACTAATGAATAAAAATCTAATCTGAACTTTGTTAAACTTCCATTCCAAGAGAGTATGTCATTAAGCCAAGATCAATCATCTCAAATACTTTCATCATCTGAGCCTTGAATTCCTCTAGATATTCAATATCAAGACCAATAATCAATAGGTCATCTACATATAAAGCAACAATCAACATTGCTAAGTCATTAGAGCTTTTAACATATAAGGGAAGCTCAGTCAAGCTTCTATTAAACCCATGATTTCTAAAATCCTCATCAATCTTGTCATACTAAGCCCTTAGAGCCTGTTTGAGACCATATAAGGCTTTGATGAGTTTGCATACTTTGTTTTAAGAACCCTTTACTTCATATCCGTCAAGTTGTTGTATGTAAATGTCCTCTGTCAAAACTCCATTTAAAAAATCTAACTTAACATCCAAATGAAATATCTTCTAGCTTTCCCTAACTGACAAAACAACAAGTAATCTTATCATGTCATGCTTTGCTATAGGTACAAAGGTCTCTAAACAATCAATCCTATAAGTCTGTGCATATCCCTTCACAATTAATCTGGCCATATACTTGTTGATAGTGCCATCTAAATTTAACTTGGTCTTGTAAATCCATTTAACACTAATGACATGTTGGTTGCTTAGTTTGTCAACTAAAGTAAAGGTTCCATTCTTCAATATCATGTTCATCTTAGCATCCATTGCAGCCTTCCAATTTGCATCTGCATTAGCATCAGTATAGTTGATCGGATCTGCAACAACAACATTGCATCTATTGTATATGTCATGAAGTGTCCTGGTGCCTTTAACTACTAAGTTTTCATTTTCAATATCAGTAGATTCATTTTCATCAATTTGTAGTAGATTGTCACTAACATAAACCCTGTTTGCAGAACCATCAACTACATTACTTTTCTAATTCCATTTGTACCCCTCATCAAATTTAACATCCCTTCTTATGAAGAACTTCTTGGAGTCAATTTCATAAAGTTTGTAACCTTTGGAATGCTCACTATAACCAAGATGTATAGTCATAACTGACTTAGGATCAAGTTTGGTCCTTGTTTCATTAGGAACTTTGGCATTGCAAATGCAACTAAAGGTTTTCAAATGACTTACTAATGGTTTACGCTTGTACCAAAGTTCATAAGGTGATTTAAAGGCTAAAGATCTGGTATAGGTCAAGTTCAATAGGTAGTTTGTAGTATTAACTACTTGCTAAGGCTTTGAATTTTCTAAAATTATGCAAAGCTTTTGATTTTTGTTTTATAAAGAATGTCCAGCAGTATCTTGTCAAGTCAGCAATGATCAAGATGTAATACCTGTTATTATTCAATTATAGTGTTTTTATTAGACCATAAATGTCAATGTGAGCAAGCACAAGTTTCTAAAAAGCCTTCGACTCTCTTTCTTTTAGAAATGATTTCCTACTTTGCTTACCATATTGACATACTTCACACAACTCATCAAGTTTCGTGATGGTAAGGAGTCCTTCTACAAACTTACCAGAAGACATTTTACTCGTCGAAGTATAGTTAACATGCCCCAACCTCTTACGTTAGATCTCATCTAAGTCATTTGCACTATAGTATGCATTCAACTCAGCTTCCATCAAGTTCATAGGGTAACATTTGTTTCTCCTTTTGATAGTTAACAGTTCTACACCAGCAAGATAAAAAATAGTGCATTGTTTATCCTTAAACAATAGTGCATAATGATTATCATCAAGTTGGCCTACTCTAAGGAAATTCTGAGCAACATCAGGTACATAATGCCCATCGTTTATGAACTTGATACCAACAGTATCTACACTTACAATACCAATAACAAGTATCTTAAGGTAAATTCCATTTCCTATATTTACTTTACCTTTATAGTTTCTATCAAGTTTAGTAAATAAACTTTCATTACCTGTAAAGTGATTTGAGCACCCATTGTCTATCAGCCAAGTGTTCTTAGTTGTTGTATCACTCTCTATCTGAGCCATGAACAACAATTATGCATATTTACTAACTTTTTTAACTACAACAACCATACCTTCTACATCAGACTTATTAACTTTACGTACCTTCTCCACATGGCCTAACTAGTTACAGGCCTACACTTCACATTTGGCCTATACCAACTGTACTTGGAAGTATGGTTTTTCTTTTTCCAACAAGGGCATGAAAGGTGCTTTTCATTTTACTTCCCCCACTTTCGATCGCCAGATTTACTTCCTTTACCTTCAAGCTTCTTTAACCTTCCACCCTTAACTCCTAAGCCTTTGGTTTTGGCAACCAAAGCATTCTCCATAAAGTCTTCACACTTAAAGGCCTTTCTCTACTCTTGTACAAGCAGTACAGTAATCAATCCATTCATAGAAATTCATGTTAAGCTCTTTAAATCTTTCAGAGATGAGATTTTAGCTTCAAATCTCTTTAGTAAACACACCAAGATCTTGTTGACCACTTTTCTTTCAGTCACTTCCTCTCCCAAGAGCCTTAGCTAATTCACCAACTTCATAACTTTGTCTATTTAGTCCTGGATACCTTTTTCTTCTTCTTTCATCTTCAAAATTTCAAATTGCCTTGAGAGATTCAGTGCTTGCATTTGCCTAATCCGAACACTTCCTTCATATTCTTTTTGCAAACTGTCCCAAACTTGTTTAGAGTCATCATAATTCATAATCTTAGCAAAAATAGTATTTCAAACAATAAAATGCAGGGATGAAAGTGCCTTGTAGCATTTTGCTATTTCCTCACCATGCTATTTGATTTAAGCCAATGTGGGATTAGCATGCCTTTGCACATGAGGGTCCCCACCTACTCCAACTACATCCTAGAGATCGAAAGCCTTCAAATAGGCTCTCAACTACACTACCTAGAACTGATAATTAGTACCTGAGAAAATCAGAAGTGCAAAAGTGTTGAAGCTTGCTTTTGCCATTGAAGCTAAGATCAATCCACAATTTGAAGAAGATTCAAGGTGAGAATTGAATCATAGGTCCCTCAAGAAGCTTTAGCTCTAATACCATGTTGTGGTTTTGAAGAAATGATTTCCAAAAACCTTAAGAACTTGAATAACAAAGGAAATTTTGAAAGAGAGAAAAATGATGAATTAGTAAAAGAACTTAAAGGCTCAATCATCTCCCTTTCATATTCAACTATTTTTTTTTTTTTTGCTCTGCCAAAGAAATTCATTAATAATATAAGAGTTACAAAAAGTTACAAAAGGTTGGCCTAAAGACATAGATACAGCAAC
The DNA here is from genome assembly GCF_000208745.1 of Theobroma cacao. Lineage (NCBI taxonomy): Eukaryota > Viridiplantae > Streptophyta > Magnoliopsida > Malvales > Malvaceae > Theobroma > Theobroma cacao. Next base: position 9,830,793 of record NC_030856.1, on the reverse strand, counting down.
TGCAGCAATAGATGACAGAATCTGTTGTTGGAATACGAAGGAAAAAAATAGACAACACCTGTAAACATAGACTTAAGGTAGAAGAACAAAGTGCTGACAAGGAGTACCAAAAAAAATTTTTTTTGAAACCCAAGTGAAACGCCTCAATGCAGTTTCCAAAAAGTCAAACCTGATCAGCAAAATGTGAAGTGGAATGGCAAAAGAAGGGATAAACTATCTGACAAGATCACCACCAAGCTGAGAATGAAGTGCCTTTGTCAGCTCCATGCCTTGCCAGAGAGTCAACAAAAGTATTTCCTTCTCTAAAGATGTGTTTGAAGGACACTATACCAAGTGAGACACATAAAGAATCGATCTCATTGAAAATGCTCCATTTATCCCATGGTCGGTGTTCGACAAAATTGACCCATGGGAGAGTGACTCTTGAATCAGATTCAATAATAAGTGGGGAGGTCGCATAGGGGGAGGCAACGTAGAGGCGCAAAGCCTTTAAAATAGCCATCAACTCTACATAGTTGGAATTGCACAGTCTAAGGGGCTAAAAAATAAACCCATAACAAAGCCATCCGAATTTCAGAGAACTCCTCCACAACCAGCAGGTCCCAATTTACCTTTGGCTGACCCATCAATGTTAAATTTGAATTCTCTTGTGGGAGGCGGAACCTAGGAAACACCCACACGTTGGTGGAGCGGTGTCCTCCTTGTTATAGAAATACGTGATTCAGATCATCAACCTAAATCGTCAATGGCAACCATGTCTTTCAATCTAGGAGTTAAAAGCCAGCAATCAAGAAATCGAAAAGGTCTAGGACCCCAATCAACAGTTTCAAAAGATAAAAGAATGGGACAATGGTTTGAAAATGAGCGCTTGAGACCTTTTTGACTCAATTCACAAAAGCAGAACAACCATTCAGATGAAAGCAAAAAATGATCGAGGCGACTGTCCCAGAAGTGGTGCATCCCTGCCTCTCTTCAAGACATCTAATAGTATTGAAATCACCAGCGACACAACATGAAGAGAGGAGTTGATCGCTAAACGAAAGAATTTCCTCCCATAAGATATGTTTGTCATCTTCAGTGCAGGGAGCGTAGACATTAATAATAGCATAGTGGAAGTTGTGAAAGAGCCATGAGCCAATATGGATGATGAAGTTCCCTCTAATGATCAACGAAGATTGAGAAAAAGATTCGATGCCCCAAATAGATAAAATGCCACCTGATCTTCTTGAAGCTGGACTAAAGGACTAGCCTATGTCATCATTACCCCACACACGTTCAATAAGTTTGTTCGAGATATCTGAAAGTTTTGTCTCTTGGATAAAAAGAAATTCAACATTGTTGGAGCAAATCACCCTTTGTATGGTGTTTAGTTTATGGGCGCGGCCAAGTCCATGTGTGTTCCAAGAAAATATGTGCATGATTAGATAAGTGAGATAATATGAGGAGAGGCAAAAAAAAGCAGAGAGAATTCTGGATATTGAAGAAGCATAAAATTTCATATAGCCCCATAGGTGCTAGAGAAAATGCTTGAGAGAGGAAACTGCATTGGATTGAGAATATTCACACAAAAAACCAAAATAGCAAAGCAATTGCTTAACCACAGTAATGAGTATAGTTAGTAAGTGTGAGTCTGTGCAAAAAGGACAACAGAAAAAAAGAGCGACTGAGCATAATAAAAATGAAATAACATGTACAAAAGAGATTAATGAATAAGGATCGGTCACTGCTCACTATCTTAATGTGTTGAGTTCCTCCATTCTCTCTAAATTTCCTAATATTTTTGGGTCAGCGCATCGTGATGAATAACCTAGTTGTTTGATGATGTCCCAAGTTTTCTCTGGTTCAATCATAATACTCGCATTCATGTTCTTGAAGTCACCATTAGATAAGGAAGCATTTGCGAACGAGCTTTTAGAATCATGGATGACGACACGCCTTTACTGGGGAATGGTTAAATTTTTCCTCTACTTGCCAGATTTTTTACCCCCTTTTCTACCGCTTATAATGGCACCTTTGATAACTCTAGAGATATCTTCTAGAAAAGTGACTTTTTTTGTTGTTTTACGCAATGGAAATATTGCTACATGATCTTTTTCCTTAGAGTCACAACTAGCAAGATTTGGATTATGATTTTCTTCATCAGAACCATTAAGGCAATGATTTGAAGGTGAAGGTGTAATGGGGGCAGAGGATAAGCTACCTGTTGGAATGTTTGTGGCGTGGGTCAAGAGATTGGGAGATATAAGTCCATCCATTGAGTTTGGGATAGGGCTACTATTTACAAGAGTTTGTTGTTTTGGGAAAGGAGCAATTTGGTTCAATGGCTCATCTTGAATGGTTCCTTGGTTTTCTGCTTGAGTCTTGTCCATTAGGGTAGAAGATGAAGTCCCATTAAAATTTGGGTTAGAGGAATAAGGTTGTGGGTTTTCAAGCTAGTGTCTTGGAGAAATTTGTTGGGGAATGTAGTCCATAGACTTGAAAGGTGTGTCCTATTGGTCTAGTGAGTGATAATGAAAGCTTGGGCTGGGTTCCGTTCTTGGCCCAATTTACAAATAAGAGGAGGAATGCTCAAGCCATGCTGTTGTCGGCGGAGAAAGTTCTGGAAAGAGATGGGTGATGCCCCTAGGGGTGGTGGGGGGTGCTGTTTCAGTTGAGATGGAGACCGAGGAGAAGTTGATTAATTCATCATCTTGTTGCCAACGTGGCCAACCTAGATAATCCATAATGCAATCGGGGTGTAAATTCTCGGACATAAAGGCAGTAGATCCGGTTCCTCAACAACAAGATTAACATGTTTATCGATTCTTTCAGATAATCCGGTGGTTATAAGCATGCTAGCAGGTTCAAAAGAGTTTAGAGAGGAGGTTTCCTCACCAAGGCATAAAAAGGAACCCCACAACCTACCAATGTTATTAAAGGTGGTTCTGCTCCAAGCATGTATAAGAACTCCAGAGATCGAGAGCCAATAGCGTCGTTCTTTTGTGGTGAGGCTTTTTGACCATTCTTTAATTTCATCGAACTATTTAGTTAACCAATCCCATTTATTGACCTTTGAGAGTTCAAAAGATTGGGTATTTGGGAAGGCGATAAGGAATTGGTATCCTAAAAGCCTTTTAATTTCATAACCCTTTCTTCATTTTTCCCTAATCAGCTTTGTGATTAACTCCAGCTCTTGATGCACTTTACATTTACCAACCACACAACAATCAAGCCAATGAAGAATTTCATTCTCAATATGATCTGTACACAATTTGACAGAGTTAATTGGCGATAGAGGAGGGAGCATAACTTTCGGTGGTGGTTGATGGCCCAAGAAAGCTTGAAGATAAGATCTGGTAATCTCCTTTCTTGCTGAGGTTTCTGCTGTGTTTTGGTGGTTAATTGTTGTCTGCACACGAGTATTCTGGTTCATAAAAGGTGATTGGGGTATAGGGATTTGGGTTTGGGTAAAGTTGTTTTGGTTTCTTGAAGGTTGGGTTTGGGGATTCCTGTTTTGATTTTAGGGATTTCTGTTTCCATTTGGTCTTTGGATCTGGTTTTTTCTAGCTAAGTTAAGAGCTAATCTAAGGTTGAAGAACCAGGTACCATTTAAACTTTGAATAGTTATTCTCACATCCTCCATTGTGAAGAACCGAACAAACCCATATTTCCTGTCATAGCTCGGTTGTCTTGGAGGAATTGAAACCTCGCAACCCTCCCATAGTGGTGGCAGATGGTTTTGAGCCATTGGGTTGTGATATGGAGAGGGAGATTTGCGATGTGTACCGTGGTGCCCCTATTTTGCAGACCACCGTGTCTGAAAGTCGAGCCTTTGTTTTGCATCTTGAAAAAAGTGTTTTTAGATGTTCATATTCAGCTATTTATACCACCATTTGAAAATGAAAAACTAATTCGAGCTTAGATGTAGCCTAGGGAGAATAAACTAAGAACAAATGATCAACTAACTAGGCACATAAAACATGCATAGTATTTTGTGCAATACAACGGCTAACATAACAAAAAGAGAAAATAAACATGTGGCATATAACCTTACAAAGAAGAATAAAACAACACAAGATACAAACATTTAAGGCACCAAAGGCTAAAATGACACTCAAAACTAACGTATAGCCTAGGCTCAGACACAAAATACACTAAATGACATTTGAAGCCGATGTTTTACTAAATTGAATTTAGTAAAGTAGAAACGACATAGTTTGGCACCTTTTGGCAGCTTTCTTCATTCTTCAAATGTTTGTTACTTCCTGCCATAGCTCTGTTACTCCTGTTTTAATAGGCTAATGATCATTCTTCAAGAAGGGGTTAAGGGTGGTGGACTGTCTAAAGAAGGGTTGGGGGGTGAAAAGAGGGAGAAGTGGTGTTAAAAAGAGGTAGGAAAAGGTTGGGAACGGTAGTGAAAAGGTGGGGGTCTAGCGTGGCAATGATGGAAAGAGAAATGTGGAAAAAGGGTTGGAGTAAAAAGATGATAATAGGTCTCAATCGATGCTTGACTTCTACTAATCTACGTGTTAGCTCTTTTAACTGCTAGGGTGTCAAACGGGTGCTGATGTAACAGTCTTGAGATTGTGCTACATTTACTAACAGTGCTAATGGCATTTTTCTTTATAGGCAACAGGGCAATTGAAGATGAGCAACTGAGCTATTTTTTTTTTTTTTTTGTAATAAGGATTTTGTGTCTACATTTGTGGTAAGGATCAGTGCCAGCTAGTGGGTTAAGCCACCAAAACAAGGGTTTTAGGCTCCAAATTTGGAGAGGTCCATAATTTTATAATAATTATATAATAATTAATTATATTAAAATTATACAAAAATTAAGATAATTAATAAAATATCTACCTGTTCTCTTATGCTTAATAAATATCTCTTTTCTCTCACTTCAACACCCTTATTAATTCTCAACTATTCATCTCATTTCTCATTAAAAATATCTAAAAGTCAAGATAATTAATAAAATGACATATTTTCTCACTTCCCTACCTATCAAATCTCAATTTTTAATCACTTCTCAATTCCCACAATACTATTAATTCTCCCAAATCAACTAAGGAAAATATGTATTTAATGATCTCCAACAACTATTTTTTTCCTATATATAAAATCAATTATTTTTTTTTCAATTTATAATATCCACTTATGAATTCTTCTTTCCTCATTTGCTCTTTCTTAATTTCAATAAAATACATCATTTTTTTAATTTCAATAAAATACATCATTTTCTTAATTTCAATAAAAAAAAACCTCATTTGAATATTTAACTTTAGGTCTTTAAGATTATTGAACCACCCTTGGTTGGGAATTTGGGATGCTGGTATTAACGGGGAACCTTTTGTGCAATACTGGCTGTTTAATCTCCACGTTCTCGGTTTACCAAAGTATGGCAAGTGTGTTTCTTGATAGCCTTTGCAGCAAGTTTAGGTCTAAGGGTTGATTGGCAGTCGTTATTTAGTTCTGTTCAGATTTCTCAATGAGCAGCTTTTTTTTTTTTTTTTCGTATGTCGTTGAGTTCATTAGGTCTTTTGAAAGAGTTGCTGCCAAAGTCTTGTTGAGTGGCAGGTGTTTTTTCTTTTTTTTGGCAATTATACTGGTTTCTTCCGCCCTTACCAGTCCTATCACTGTTAATAAAATTATTTTTCACAAAAAAAAAAGATTAATGTATTTATACTATCAAATGTGTTCCTACTGCTCATATCTGAAGTATTAAGAAAAATAAGTAGTAAAAAGTTCTTGTGAAAGAAAAAAAAAAACAACAGAAAACTGATCCTGGAAGGTATACAAGTCCATGAACCCTTATCTCAGCTTCAAAAAAGCACAGACTTTATAACAAATAGGCACTCTTCCTAACGCCAGCGCTCAGTGCTCCCTTAACTTGTAGCACACACATATGACAAACCACACAGCAGCACTACCCTTTCAGCGTTTTAGGGTACCAGTAACAGCAACAAAAAACCACCCAGACGTAAGACCATCAGAGTCGTAACCGCAGCAAGCTACGTAATCAGCATTAACACCACCACATGGGCAAACACACAAAGACACCAGCAGTATATATAAACACAGAAACCCAAGCAGCAGCATCACAAATAGTTTTCAAAAAGCAGCCAGAACCAACCGAAAAAAACACAAACCTTTTAATTTGAAAATTCGGTTCGCGTGCAAATGTGTTTTGAGTTTATTTAAATTTGCAATAAATTTGGCACTTCATTATTTGACTCAATAGTAGGTGTTTGTATCATCTGACTAAAATAGTTTATTTGAATTGTCTTTCACAAAGTAACATAAAAGAAAAGAGTTGAAACAAATCTGGCATTTATATTTGTTCCAAACATAAGGTTAAATATAGAATAAGGGTGGGTTTTTGAGTTTGGTGTACTATGTTTTTGTTCTTCATTTCTGTTTTTCCAGATGGGTGGGAATTCAGTTTATAGCTGGTTCATGTATTTCTTTTTTTTCCCTGAGCTTTCAATGAATTGCTCTTGTCTGTCACAAGTCTTTGTCTCCCATTGACTAAGGACTTTTGGCAGCATGCCTATATATTTTGGTTTATGAATATACATTTCTTGTCTTGCAAATAAAAATAATGAAAGTAATTCAATGACTCCAGTTAATGTGTAAACTAATCCAGCTCTATTTCTGTAGAAAGCAACAGATAATATAGTTTAACAAGGCACATTTTCTACAAACGAATGAAGTTTTGTATTTAAAATTCAAGTGACATAATGAACAAGTCAGAAAAAAAAGATGGACGAAACTTGCCTAAGAGATTGTCAACTCCTTATAAGCAGTAACATCTAGGTCTAAAGTTTCCAGTTTTCCAAGGATATTAAATCTTACTTTTTAATATAAAAAAAAATTAGAATTCGACTCTTTAAAACACTTAACATTAAATTAAATATTCAGGTATAATATACGTTAAATACTATAATTCGAGTTAATTAGGACACAGCATGCTGCACGTCAAGGATACATATTGCATTAAAAGATTGATTTCTTAAGAATAATAATATTTAAAATGAAATTCTCGATGTTATCATCCTTTGAATTTAATCTTCAAAAGCCAAAGTGTATGTTATGTGCACAGACGTGTAAGACGCCGCAAGATGGAAGCCACCAACTGTACACTGTTCAGGTAATAATTATCAATTTAATTTATTTATATATTAATTTGGTTAATATCACCTTGGTAAATTTCACGTTTTTGGATAATACAATAAATTCAGTTTTTTATTTGAAACAATAAATGTTAACTGTAATAATCCTTTTTTTTTCATTTTTATTATATATAACTATAATTTTAGTTGTATGCTTTCCTTATTATATATATAAAAAATAATTATATATATATATATATAATCAAAATGGAGGTTGGACAAGGAGACCAGTGATTATCTCGTTTTAAAAAAATGAAATTTTGTTAATATCCTAATTTCCTAATTATTAAAATAAACATTTTTTTTATAAAGGGGAAATACTAAATAACCAATTACATCATTATAGGCCATGAAACTCCTAGCGTGTCTGATAAAAGACAAGAATTAACATAAGATAGTGGAAAATCAAAGATATGTAAACCAAGCTATAAGCTTTCATGGTCCGTGGCTATTCGATCAGAACACTGATTAGCTTCACGATGAATGTGAGTTAAAAAGCAATCCCATTCTTTTTGTAGTAAGCCCCTAATACGTCGGAGGAGATGAGCATTCGGATCTAAGATGGAATGTTAATAGTAATTTTGATAGTAATTTAATTTAGTTTTTATAGTAATACATAGAAATTAGTAAGTTTTATTTAATTATTTTAAATTAGTTAATTTAGGTGAGTCAATCTAATCTTGATTAATTTTATGCTTAATTTGGTGTTAATGTGATTAAGATAGGTTGTTATTGATTTATGTGTGCTTTTGTAGGTGTTTGATGAAAGAACAATTTTAATGGAAGAAGAAGAGCAATTTTAAGGTGTAGATCTCCACTGCATATGTTTCCATATTTTGATTATAACTCTCTCTATATAGCTCCAAATGAAGTGATTCTTAGACCACTGGAAAGATAAGAGAAAAAGATACAACTTTTATGTTTACCACTTTGCCCAGTTCGGCATTGAAGGTTGTCAAAAATCTTGTTGGAACACTGCAGCAATCATAGAACAATTATGATTTCTGCTATTTAAATGGTCAAGGCTGCAGCTTTGGAGGAAGTAGGCCGTAGTCCACGTAATCTGATGAGGAAATTCTAATTGATATTGATTTCTTTCTTTATACAACTTGGCCTAACTTCAAAGTCCTATAAAAACAACCTTTGGGATGACTTTTAGGAGAGAATGAGACACTAGATTAACAGTTGAGAGTCAAGCCGCAAAGTCATTAAAGCTACGAAGAATTTGAAGGATTCAAGGAGATTTGGATATCAAGAATACAATTCTTGAGTTTTTCTATCTTTTTTATTATCTTTTTCTCTTAGTTTTTTTTTTTAATGTTTAAATTTTATTTGATGATGATGTGTGACTTGATAGGGAATTAAATTTTTTATCTAAGATTATGATTGAACACAATATGTAGTCTGATTTATTTATCTCTCTTTTGTTTATGTTTGATGGATTTAAGTTGTTTATTTTATTCTGTTCTTAATACTTTTAATTGCCTAATCACCAAGTAGATTAAATTAGAATCTTAGGTTAAACCTTGACAAAGGAGATTTAAATAGACCTAGAATAAAATAACGTATGATTGAACACACATAGTTGCGTAGGTGATTTGATTTGCATATAGGGTAGACATTCACCGATAAGCCATACGTAGCCTAAATTAGAGCACGAACTTAATGAATCTTTCTTCAATTTAATTTGCATAAATATATAGTAAATTAATTGGGAGAGGTATTTTTATGAGAAACTCGACAGAAACTTGTAAATAATTTAGGACTCTAGGTTAACAACTTAATCCATTAAACTAAGTTAAGAGAGAAAGAAAAAATCAGATGAAGTATTGAAGGACATCATAATCTTAGGTCTGGTAGTTAAGTGAGTTTTATCAAACCAATTTACTATTTAATTTTAGTTTCAGTTTATTAGTTTTAATTTTTCTTTTTAATAATTTTAAATTTAATCGTTTGGCTAAAATTAAGGTGTTACAATTTTAGTAGTTAGCAATTAGGAATTAATTCAATTCTCTACGGGAACAAATTTTATTTATTATTATATTACTTGTTAACGATACGTGCACTTGAGTAAGAAATCAATAACAGCACGCTTGCCAGACAAACCGACTTATGTTCACTCCACCCCACAAGACTAGTATTCATTTATACTCCCTACTAGCTAAGAGTCTGGACAATGTGCACAATGACTAGCATTATCATCACCAATAACGAACTTTCTAACTTAAGTGGCTCCTCTAAATAATAGAACAAAAATCGTTTAACGGATATACTCACCTATTCAAATATCATACAATGTCCTTAACAGAAATTCCTTTCTTATGAAGTGTCAATCCTTGTACTAAGGTATTGTTTCATATAGATATCCTCAATAAGATATCCAATTGAAAAAGCTTATTTAACATCAAGATGCCATATTTCCCATCCTTCTCTAGTTGCTATGGCAATAAGCAACCTGATAGTGTCATGCCTTTCTACTGGTGCAAAGGTCTCCCAATAGTCAATTCCATAAATTTGAAAGTATCCCTTCACCACAAGCCTAGCCTTGAACTTGTTGACAAATCCATCAACATTAAGCTTAGTTTTGTGGATCCATTTCACACCAATGATGCGTTAGTCTAATGGTTTATCAACTAGTATCTAGGTTCCATTCTTTTCGATCATTTCCATTTCTTGTTTCATAGCTTTCAACCATCTAGTGTCCTTTGCAGCTTCATTGAAGCTTGTAGGTTCAATAATAGCTACATTGCACCTTGCATATATGTTTTGCAAGGACCTGGTACCCCTGACAGCAAGACTTTCATCTTCAATGTCTTCTTCATGATCAACTTTACTCTAGACTTCATTTTGAATCAAATTCATGCTACATAAACTCTCAACAACTTATTTCTCCCAATTCACCTTGAATGTTCATCAAACTTTGTATCTCTACTAATGAAAATCTTTTTAGTTTCAACATTATACAACTTGTAGCCTTTAGAGATATCATTGTAACTAATATGAATGGTTAAAACACCTTTTTCATCAAGCTTAGTCATTTTCTTATTTGGAATCTTTGCATAATAGATGCAACCAAAGACTATTAGATGTGAAACAAATGATTTGTAGCCAAATCAAGCCTCAAATGGTTTCCTGCTTGCAAGTGACCTTCTCTTAGTCAAGTTTAACAAGTAATTAGTTGTATTTATAGCTTCTACCCAAAAAGATTTTTCCAGGTTCTTTTGAAAGAGTAAGCACCTTGCCACCTCCATCATTGTTTTGTTCTTCCTCTTAGACACTCCATTTTGCTTTAGCCTATAAGTAATAGTGAGCTGATGAGCTATACCAAGCTTTGACAGATAACTTTCAAACTCTTTTGCAATGTATTCCTTTCCATTATCACTCCTAAGTGTCATGATGGTTAATTTGCAACCAAGTTTCTAAACTTAACAAAGCCTTTCAAAGCTTTTGTCTTGAGTTTGAAAAAGTGAATCCAATAGTACTTGGTCAAATCGTCAATGAAAATAAGATAATACCTACTACCACCAAGTAAAGGAGTTTTCATTGGAGCTTCAAAATCAGTATGAATGAGTTGTAGTTTCTTTGTAACTTTCCACTTCCTTTCCTTTGGGAATGGAAGCCTGCTTTGCTTACCATAGTAACATGTATTTGTTAGGATTTGACCTCATACTCAAACATAAAATTAATCAATAAATTAAAAGTATAGAATAGCAAAAAAATAAGATATACATTTAATTAAAGAAACAGTCAAATCCCTCAAATATCAAATGTTTGTGTTTTTTCATGCAATTTTCATATTAGCTCATAAGTTCAAGTATTACATACCTTACTCTAGATATCGTAATCAAGAGCCAATTAAATCCAAAAGGCTTGTGGTGAAGCAAGAAACTCAAAAAAGAATAAGAAAATATGAAATCCTACGACCAAAATCTTTGCTTCCTCACTTCAGGATTTGTCAAATCTTCAACGACCCAAATGTTTGGCCTTTAACAGTAATTCACATAGTGACTAAATAAAACCTTCTCAAAGGTAAGATTTTTTTATTTGTGTTAGCAAGTTTTGTTTTCAAAAAATACCAAAAGACAAAAAATCCTAATCGAACCCTATTTTTGTCAAACAAAGAAAACTTATTTTTTTTCTTTTCTTTTTTTTATGAATCAGCTAAGAAATGGCTTAATGCTTAGAGTTTTAGTTGGCTAATATAACATATTTTTATAACCAAACTAAGTTGTAACCTTAGGTACAACATTTTTATTTTTATTCGATTAAGTCCTTTTTAACTTAATTAATTTTTGCACTTTATTTTGGTCTATTTCAATTAAGTCCAATTTAATTAATTGTCCTTATTTAATCTCAATAATGTCAGTTAACTTGTGTGACCCATTAGGCTTCTAACATGTTGGCAATATATATATATCATAATCAAATATCAATTTAATAACTGATTTACATTTATAAATCGTGAGCAGTATCTAGCAACATATCATGACCACTCAAATGTTAGAGAGTCAAGTAAAGAATTTGACAAAGCCTTTTACTGATAAATCTCTCAATGCAATACGGTCATTTCATCAAATATCTAGGATATGTCACAAAGCATAGTTTAATGTCTACTTATGACATTTCATATTAGTTCTCATAATTCATGACTAACTTTATGAATTTAGGAAACTAACTTCTCTCAAATTCATCATGCTTTGGCCAAAGACTTTATACAAGTTAATCTAAAATTGAGAACAAGTGAGGTACATCCCTTCATATCACTTAGGGCGATGAATCCTCTCTTGACAACTCATCCACCTTCGCATGCCTACAGCACACCCAAAACACCTTGTTTAGGCATCTAGTCACCTCTAGACCCATAGGGGTGAAATCAAAGTATGTGATTCCCCATACAAGATGACCTAGTGTGTCAAGTCCAAGGACTAGTTGTACGACTATCACATGAAAACATATTCCATATACATTTGAACAAAATACCAAATAAAGTTCTCATAGTGAGTCATATTCAGTGAACTTGTTTCTATCAAGCACCCACATGCCATCCTCAAGTATCCTATATACTTCAATCTATGAGATCAATTACTTACTTTCCAAGTAAAGAAGCTTAACATGTACCAATCTTTAAGCATTGTCAATGCCCTGTCTTGACAATAAAATGACCGAAAACTATTTTAGGAACATGGTTTTGATGTATAGAGATTTCATAATTGTAACAACTTAGCAATTCTCTTGCAAAGCCTTATGTTCCATGCACTTCATCCAATTAGTATTTAATAACTCCTTATTATTGTAATAACATGAAGGAAAACCTCTATCACATATAATTATGCAATTAAGTATGCATTAAATGATAATATATATTGCTTGATCAATTTAATTGGCTCAAGGGCATTTACCAACAGTATCACAACCTGACTTAGGATTTGCAAGTTTAGGTAAGCCTTCAACAAGTTTTCGTGATGCCGTTTTCTACAAAGAATTGTAGTTGACAAGCCTCAATCTCTTGTGCCATAATTCAAAATCAACTATAACACTGAAATAAGCCTTGTGATCAGTAGCTTCCAATCAATTGGATAGCATTTGTTCTTCATTTCAACTGTTAGTACTTCATCTTCCTTTGGATGAAATATTGTGCAATATTTGTCCTTGAACAAAAAGGCATAATGACTTTCAATGAGTTGTCCAACACTAAGCAAGTTCTAGTTAGCTTCTAGTATAAAATAAACATTAGAAATGAACTTGTTACCTAACTGAGATTCCACTAAAACTATCCCAATCCCCGAAATCTTTAAAAAAACTCCATTTTCAATCTCAACCCTTACCCTAAAGCTTCTATCAAGTGTGGTAAACCGACTCTCATCACTAGTCATGTGGTTTGAACAACCACTATCAAACAACCACAAACTTTTCCTAATTGATTCAACACTTTCTTTGACGATAGATAGCAACTCATCAGAGGCCTCAATATGCTTAGTGATAATTCTATTTTATACAATTATTTTACTCTAATTTTGTTATTAAATATTAGCTAAGTCCTTAATTTTTAATTATAATTTACTTATTTTTAGTTGTTTTTATAATTAGGTTACTTTTAAGTTAGTTATTTTAATTTTATGTTATTCCTTTTAATTTGGTTATGATTTATTAGTTTTTATATTTCTTTTGTAGGATTAAAACTGATTGGGCTTAATTTTGGAAAGTAAGATGTTAAAAGACCTAGAATCTGCTTGCATATGCTTCAGTATTTTAGCCATATCTCGAGCTACAGAACTTCAAATGATGCGATTCTTGGACCAGTGGAAAACTAAGAGACAGAGATACAACTTTTATGAAGATCACTTTGCCCAGTTCTGCTTCGAAGATAGAGAAAATCGCATTGGAAAATAGCTAGACTTACTGTGCCGAAAATGAAAATTTGTAAAGATTGACAATTGAATTTTGGGCCTCTTATTATACTTTTAAGCCCAATTAAACCCTAGGTCAGCTTAAGAAACTTTAGGTTAAGTTTATTAGTATAAATAGGATATGTTTAACAATATTAAAAAAAAACCTTTGGGAGATTCAAGAAACTAGAAGTCGAGGCTGAAACTTGGAGATCAAGACGGCAAATATTGTTTTGTTTTATTCTTTAGCTTTTATCATTCTTGATACTTTCAATGGTTCAATTTTATACAAAGTTATTTTATTTTGCGATTATGAGTAGCTAAATTTCTTTTTCTAGGATTGCAATTGAACTCACATGTAGTCTAAGTTTTTAATCTCTGTCTTACTTATTTTCAATGGGATTTGAATTGTTTATTTCAATTTGTTCTTAATGCTTTTAATTGCTTGGCCACCAATTAAATTGATCTAGGAACCTAAACAAACTTGGGAAAGGGAGTTTAGTGTAGACTAAAATTGGGATAGCATATGATCATATTAATTGATTTGGGTATAGGATAAGGATATACCTATAGGCCATATGTAGCCAGATTAGAGCCTGAACTTAATGAGTCTGTTTTAATTTCAATTCACATAGGGATATAGTGTTTTGATTAAAATAAATATTTTTATAGGACGAGTCGGGAGACCCTTATAAATAATTGAGGACTCTAGGTTAGTAATTCAACCCATTGAAATAAGTTAAGAAATAAAGGTAAGATTTAGATGAAGTGTGAGGGATATTGTAATCCTATGCTTGTTTGATTTGATATTTTCTCAAGTTATTATTTTGATTTTTCTTGTTGATTTTAATTTTAGTTAATTAATTTTAGTTAATTAATTAATTTTGATTATTTGGATAAGATTAAATTATTCTAATTTTAGTACTTAGTAAAGTTTTCGATCAATTTCCTAAGGGATCGATACCCTGCTTGCTAATATACTATATATTCGATACGTATACTTGCGTAGTAGGATTTTAACGGACAAGTTTTTTGCGTCGTTGCCGAGGAATTGTTTCTAGACTTTTTACTAATACTAATACCAAAGCAATTGGTCTTACTTCAAATTTTATTTTTCTTGTTTTAATTTTAGATTTTGTTTGCTTGCAGATATCTTTGGTCATTGTATGCAAAGATGTCAAACCCTATTCTATAAAATAATTACAACGTCATTTACATGCTCAATAGAATGTTTGCATATTTAGGAAGTTCGAGGAATCGTTAAAAGACGATATTGCACTTAATGGTATTATTAAGTCGATTAAGCCTCGAACTAGTTCAAATAGGAATTTTAAGGTGAAATTAAGAGTTTCACAGTTCAAGGATGACTCAAAATGGTAATTCGGAGTTCGAGGATCAATTTGGAGTCAAACCGAAATTTTCACTATTCAAAGGTAAAATGGTCATTTGCCACTTGGGGACAAAATGAGAATTTTTGGAAAAGATTTTTTGGCCCCATTTGACTTATTAGAATATGATTTGAGTATTGGAGTATGATTTGAGGTTTAGAAGTGAAAAATTTTAAATTTCGGTATAATTTGGAGTATAGGGGCGAAATGGTAATTTTACCACCCCGAGGGCAAATTGGTAAATTTTCACCCTCGACACTTGTCAAGACCAAGCGATTTTATTCATCATGGAAATGGATAAACATGAGAAATGTGTGGTGGAGAATTAAAGAATTAAAAGTCAAATATTTAAAATTTGAATCAATAAGGAAATGCCATGTGTCATGCTTTTATTATTTTATTGTTTCTTTATAAAAAGGCATAAAAATCAGCCCATTTCTCCTATAGTGATCAGCCAAACCAGAAAAGAAGAGAAACCAAGGAAGAACAAACCCTAGGTCAGAAAAATCAAAGAGAAAGTGTTGGAATTCAAGGATTTGATCAAGCAAAGGTAAAATTTCTTTGATTTTGCTAGTGATTTACCTTACCCATGCATTTTCCCTTAATTTTCATGGTTAAATTACATGTTTTCATGATGAATTCATGGTTGGTCAAAATGGGTATGGAGAGAGAATGATCTTGGATTGGTTTGATTTTTAGGTATGTCAGTGTTTTTAGGTGATTAATGATGTGTAGCATGAAAACAAGTGAAGAAAACCACCAAAGGTTTGGTGCCCATCAATAGCTGAATTCTCTAAGTGAATAATGAGGAAGAATAGGATGTTATTCTAGGTGATTTGATTAAAAAATAATAGTTTTTGGTGTAGGAATTAATGAATTATGTAGAGAAAATTAAGTAGAAAAAATCATGGAGTTAGTGTACCATTGTTGGCCGAAAGTTCCAAGAAGAAAAATGAAGATAAATTTGCCTAATTGTGTGTTAATTAGTTGTGCTTGGTGAATTGAGGGATTGAAAAAGAAATGGAGCAAGTAATTTAGAATTTGTTTGATTCTCTCTCGAGGCGAAATCTTAGATAACACTTAGGATAGCAAGTAATTTAGGCCATCTTTGGATCGTTTGAGTCTTTTTGAGCCTACCTTGTTATATTTATCCTTAGTCACACTTTTTGAGCCTAATTTACCTTTTCTTTGTAATTACACAATTATATTAGCCTTGGCCTGTTTATTTAATTTCAGCAATTTGAACCTCTCACCCTCTAAGTATGTTAATCGTTCTAAAGAATGATTTGAGCTTAAAGATAAATTGAGGGAGAAAGGTGTGAAAAAAAAAAAAACACAAAAAGTGAAGGTTGTTAGTAAAATTACCCCTAGTCTATAATTGTCAAAAATAAGTTTGGGGGTTGAAAAAAAAAAGAGAAAAGAAAAGAAATAAAGTGTGTTGTACAAAGGAAAGTTTACTTCAAGTTTGGGGGTGCTTTACAAAAAAAAAAAATTTTTTTGAGCTCTTTATATGATCTAGATTGATTAAGTGCTTAGGGTGAATTTGAGCCTAAGTATATCCTTTATCATACCTTGACCCTAACCTTACATTACAAGCTTGATAAAGACCTATTGATCCTTGAATAAGTGTTAATCTACATTAGTGGAGAGAGAGATGAAAAGCAAACCTATGGGATCCTAGTACTAATCTATGCTTAGAGTTGACATAAAGCTAATCCGAATTGCATGATATTCTTCGTAAGAGAGTATTCACACACACACGAGAAGTTCATTCGAAAAATAAGTTTTCACTTGAATTGATGCATGAAATTAAGGATTAGCTATAAGTTACCTTAAGTTGGAATTGGAGTTAATTTCTGAGGAAAATTTGAGAAATCATGATTCGGTATTTCTATCTCTCATTTAAGGATTTTTTGGATGTTTCAGTTTTCTTTTTGTGATTTTCTTTTGCTCGAGGACTAGCAAAATCTTAAGTTTGGGGGTGTGATAATTCTATTTTATAGAATTATTTTACTCTAATTTTGTTATTAAATATTAGCTAAGTCCTCAATTTTCAATTATAATTTACTTATTTTTAGTTCTTTTTATAATTAGGTTACTTGTAAGTTAGTTATTTTAATTTTATGTTATTCCTTTTCATTTGGTTATGATTTATTAGTTTTTATATTTTTTTTGTAGGATTAAAAGTGATTGGGTTTAATTTTGGAAAGTAAGATGTTAAAAGATCCAAAATCTGCTTGCATATGCTTCAGTATTTTAGCCATATCTCGAGCTACAGAACTTCAAATGATACGATTCTTAGACCAGTGGAAAACTAAGAGACAGAGATACAACTTTTATGAAGATTACTTTGCTCAGTTCTGTTTCGAAGATAGATAAAATCGCGTCAGAAAATAGCTAGACTTACTGTACCGGAAATGAAAATTTGTGAAGATTGACAATTGAATTTTGGGCCTCTTATTATACTTTTAAGCCCAATTAAACCCTAGGTCAGCTTAAGGAACTTTAAGTTAAGTTTATTAGTATAAATAGGATATGTTTAACAACATTAAAAAAAAAAACCTTTGGGAGATTCAAGAAACTAGAAGTTGAGGCTGAAACTTGGAGATCAAGACGGCAAATATTATTTTGTTTTATTCCTTAGCTTTTATTGTTCTTGATTCTTTCAATGGTTGAATTTTATACAATGTTATTTTATTTTACGATTATGAGTAGCTAAATTTTTTTTTCTAGGATTGCAATTGAACTCACATGTAGTCTAAGTTTTTAATCTCTATCTTACTTATTTTCAATGGGATTTGAATTGTTTATTTCAATTTGTTCTTAATGCTTTTAATTGCTTGGCCACCAATTAAATTGATCTAGGAACCTAAACAAACTTGGGAAAGGGAGTTTAGTGTAGACTAAAATTGAGATAGCATATGATCATATTAATTGATTTGCGTATAGGATAGGGATATACCTATAAGCCATATATAGTCAGATTAGAACCTGAACTTAATGAGTCTGCTTTAATTTCAATTCACATAGGAATATAGTGTTTTGATTAAAATAAATATTTTTATAGGACAAGTCGGGAGACCCTTATAAATAATTGAGGATTCTAGGTTAGCAATTCAACCCATTAAAATAAGTTAAGAAAGAGAGGTAAGATTTAGATGAAGTGTGAGGGATATTGTAATCTTAGGCTTGTTTGATTTGATATTTTCTCAAGTTATTATTTTGATTTTTCTTGTTGATTTTAATTTTAGTTAATTAGTTTTAGTTAATTAATTAATTTTGATTATTTGGATAAGATTAAATTGTTCTAATTTTAGTACTTAGTAAAGTTTTAGATCAATTCCCTGTGAGATCGATACCCTACTTGCTAATATACTATATATTCGATACGTATACTTGCGTAGTAGGATTTTAACTGACACTTAGCAACTGCAGCCTTCTCATTAGTGTTTGAACCCTTGTTCTTACACACTCTTTCCACATGTCCTAGCTAGTTATAAGATTTACATTTCACATTGGGCCTATATCAACAAAATTTAGCACAATGAGTGCTCTTTTTGCAATGGGGACATGGTTGATACTTATGTTTCTAGTTCCCATTCTTACCATCACTAGGTTTCTTATCTTTTCCTTTTCTATCTAACTCATTTTCTTAGAGATATTGCTTCCAATTTTCATATTCTTGGTTTTAGCAACCAAGGCACTATCACCATAATCTTCTCGCCTTAAGGCTCTTCTCAACTCCTAAGCTTCCAAGGCATTTATAAGTTCACTTAAAGTAAGCTTAGAGATATCTTTTGAATCCTCAAAGGGGGATATCTTAGCCTCAAACTTCTCTAGTAAACTAACCAGAACCTTATTCACTATCGTTTTCTTAGTCATTTCCTCCCCAAGCAACGTAAGCTAATTCACAAGCTTTATAGTCTTTCCAGAAAAATCTGTAATATTTTCATCATCTCTCATTCTAAGCATTTCAAATTGCTTTTGAAAGTTTAAAGCCTGCATATGCCTAGTCCTCTCACTGCCGTGAAACTCATCTTTCAAAAGATCCCAAACTTCCTTTGGACCATCACACTGAATGATTCTAGCAAAGACTGCATCAGATACAGCAAAGTGTAAGCAAGATAGGACCTTGTACCTTTTAGCAACATCTTCACTATGTTGTTTAATTTAAGCCAAAGTGAAGTTAGCGTGCCTCATCACCAGAAAGTCATCTCTTACTTCCACTATCTCTTAAAGATCAAAAGCTCCTAGGTAAGCTTTCATTTTCACAACCTAGAAAGCGTAGTTCTCCTCATTAAAGATTTGAGGAGCTGATGAACTGAACCTTGCAGAAGCCATGAATAAACAAGAGAAAAAACATTGCAAACAAGTAGTGAAGAACAAGAATAAAATCAGTCCCCTTAAGACCCATTGATTTGCTCTGATCCCATGTTGAATTAAAGGAAGAGTTGGGGAAGATGAGAGAGAAAATGAGGAAAAATAGAAAAGTAGTGCAGTGCACCGTTTTACTAAAGGAACAGCATTTAAATAGTCTGTTTACAAGAGAGAGAAGAATAAAAGGAAAACCAATGGAGATATAACGCCTGGCCGTTCAATCGGTTACGAGAAAATAACACCGATTTCAGCACCAAGCATTCAAGCAGCCGATAACAATGAGACACATGTTGGTGGCCGGAATTTAACAACCAAAGAAAGAGAAAATTCTAACAACCAACAGTAAAAATAAAAACAGCCACCGACAACATGAAAAATGCACCTTTTTTGATCTAAAAGGGCCAACATGTTGTTTTTGATCGGAAAAGGTTACAGAAAGAAAAAAAAAAAAAGCGACGACTAGCATTTGTTCTTGTTTGTCACGAGGCAAACTCTATTGCAGATCGCGTATCTAGCTAGTAATCTTTTGGAAAACAGTTAGCCAGTCATCCCATTCCCACACATGGACCACTGTCAAAATATTTGGTCGTCACCAGGATGCATATTTCATGTTTGTCCAACTCCATTTCTTCAATAAGGGCCTAGATAGACTAGTTCATCCACTCTTGATGAATTATCGTGTTGTTGTCTCAGCCGGGCAGATTTGAGTTTTAGTTTTTATATTTAGAACCTTGCTTTAGACCTGCCATGGGCCGAGGTATTTGCCCAAATCCCTAAGCTTGAATTTTTCTTTATGTGTTAAAAACTTGATTGCAGTTCAATTGTTCAAATAATCATTTGGTTACGGCTACACTAAGTTCCTTAGTGTATTATATTTATTTTATTTCTATTTTTATATATATTTATATACGTAAATCTCAAATTCAATTTAATTCTTTTTTTTTTTTTGGTGGTGGGGGTTCCATACTACTGCTATGGGCCAACCGCAATTTAAAGCTCAATGATAATTACAAGATTTGGGATAGAAAATAAAGTAAAAAATTTTATATATACTTTTTGTCGTCATTGACTACATAATTAAAAGCACCAAAAAGACATGCTAAAATCAAGAGTAGGACAAAATTTTCTGCATCAACATCAAGCAGAGTTAATTTGTGCGAAGTCAAGGGATTTCTTGCCATCATGTGCATTTGCAAAGAAGTTTTTCATATAGTCTCCAAATACCAACTCTCTATAACGAGCCACCCCACCTTTTTCTACAAGTTGAGGAAGTGGTGCAGTTTTTGCACTTGGTTTTGGAGTTGTAAATATCGGTATTGACACTCTGGATTTGGTGCTTGTGGTACGAACTCTATGCTCTGCACTTTTGTACTTTCCATTGCTTAATATCTGAAGAAAAAAAGACATTGAAAAGTTAGTAGCTTTTTTATTAAAATAAAATATTAAGAATCTTAGTAAGAGAGTTTGACACGAACCTGTAAGGTATCACCAATATTGATGACCAAAGCACCAGGGAGAGGTGGTATTTCTACCCACTCTCCTTTCTTTCCAATATCATCAATCTCTTCAGTAACTTTCACATATAAACCACCAATTCCATCTTGAAGTAAAATTGTAAGAGTACCCATATCAGAGTGGCGTCCAACACCAACTGTGAGGTCTGGATTAGGACATGTCGGATAAAAATTCATATTAACCATTTTCATGCCGACGAGTGCATCAATTTTTGAGTCATCCAGTTGCACTCCAAGATTTTCCGTCAAAACTTCAAGCAATTTCCTCACCATGTTCATTGATGTCTTCAAGTACTCAAGTGCAACTTCTCTGAAAAGAGAGAAAAGTGTCAAAGAATCGAAACTGATGGTAATATACAATGTTATTTATGAAGATGACCAACGAAAATGGATATTTCAGATTGGTTTAGAATTGGAAAGACATGGGTACAGGAATGTGAAAAAAAAGATATGTAGCACATCTCACCTGCAATCTTCAGGCCATTGTTCAAGAGCTTCGGCATCATTGGTATATATCATGCTAATATAATCCTTCCACTCCAATGCTTTCTCCTTCTCTGGGACAAAGCTCGTCCCATACTTCACTAACGGGCTCGGACTCACTTCTTTGCGATAAACAGCCTTCTTTACCGATGGCTGACCAAAGAAGTTATGCGCCGCATCCTTGAGCGACTCCAGCAAATCAACAGGCACGCCATGGTTCACAAGTTGGAAGAAGCCAAGAGTTTCATCAGCTGTAACAATTTCCTTGACCACTTGGTCATGGTCAGGTCCATTTAGCCTTGAGAAATCAATCGGTGCCTGCTCATGTCTGGTTGCCTTTTTCTTGTCTATTCTCTCCTTCGGTGGTTGAATGTAAGGTTCTGGCACCTTTGACAAGCCTAGATCGACCATTCCTTTAACTCCATTTCCTTCTCGGACGACGAAGTTAAAAAGGCAGCTGCCATCATCTAAACTTGGGGCCATTTTTGTGTAAGCTAAAAAGTGGCACAACTTTCTTTCGTATGTGAATTGAGTCGATGAAAATTGATAGTGCAAGAACCAAAGGGGAAGGTGGCTCTATATACTAGATAGACACTTGAAAATTTCGCAACCTTCAAACTTCAATAGATAGCGGAAGTGGAAAACTGACTGCTTCCGCCCTTGAAGGAGATGTCAAGAACATGAAATATTTGAGTAGCAAACGGGGAAATGTTTGGCTTTTGGCTTGAATGTCAATGTCTTGTCATTTATGGCTTGTTCCGTTCCCCCAGGACGGATCCAAGAGGAGCCTGGGCCATGGCTATCTTTGCTTTACTATCACTACCTCTTAATTAACCATTTTAATTTTTTTATTGTCTAAATATTTGGTTTATTAATTGATACATAATTATTTTTAAAAAAAAGTAAAATTCGAACCCTCTTCTTTCAATTAAAAAAAAAATCACTTTAGTTTTTCTTTTTGGACTTTTACTTGACCCCTTTTGGCCATTTTCTAATTCTTTGTTTAATGTTTTTCATGATTATAAAGTAAATTACCAGAGTATTTGATTACCGAATTATAATGAATTATCAATTTAATTATTGAAGAAATATAAATTCACAAATAAATATTTTGATTTTTACTTCATTGAACAAACTGCATTCTGTTAATCAAATGAGTGAAGTGACAAAAAAAAAACAGTTAATAAAAGTTTAAAACGTGACACATTTTTATTAATTATTTTTTTAGTTTTCAGTGTAAAGCATTTAATCAAAGTAAAATTTGAGTACCTGTTTTTAAACTTTAAGTACCAAACCCAATGTTTAATCATAATTAGGGTGTCAAATATATCCTTTAACAATACCCAATAAAATAATTTCAAAGTGAATAATTTTTATTTAAAAAATATTAAAATAATAATTTAATTGCATTGAAAGTATATCTTTCCTAATCTAAATGGTATGATATGTCGAGTTGGTAACTTTTGGTTCGTTGGTGCCGACCTCCCCTTTCTCACCTTAATATCCCCTCATATGATCTTTAGACACTAGAGGAACAGGATAGACTTAAAGTGGCTCAAGTGGTGGAAAAATTCATGAATGTTATTAGTCAGCCCAATTAAATTAATTAAATGCCTCCATAATTGAGTGAAAATGAACGAAACACGAGACTCCTAGCAAAGTGGGCCCGATTTTCTCCAATCTTTTTCTCTATATACAATATTGATTGATGACTAAATGCAAACCTAGCTGCACATAGTGTCGAATTTCAAATTTCATATTAAAATTCCAACTTTGGAATTTTAATATGAACATGGACGATTTCTGAAAAAAAAAAGTTACTTATGATTAGGCTCAGCCCATGGACCTGAATTTGCCCTCTAAACGTAAGTGAAAAATGTTAATTAGACAAGTTCACATGTGGTTGAAGATTTATAAAATTTAAAAAGAAAAAAAGAAAGGCAACAAAACAGATAGTTTTTGCATCAAAGAAATGTGTTTATGCCAACAAAGGGCATGTAAACATCATTAACAACTTGGTAAAATGAAATACGTATGCCCCACTAAAGGCTAGAACATGTGCAAAAGTTAGCACGAGGTCACGAACAAAAGAAAAGGAAAAGAAAAAGGTTTGCATATTCGTGGAAGAAGCAGGGCATCTAATTTTGGTAGATTTTCCCAATTTTTTTCCTTTGCAAACAGGAAAATTAAGCACAAAAGAAAAAAGGGAAAATCTCCTCTTGTCGGAATTGCTTTCCTGCCTGATCAAGTCTAATTGGGTCCAATCAAGGAAATTGGTAAAATGACACATTTTGAGAAAGAGGAAAGAAAGAGGACGAAGAAATATTAGTTTTTTCCAATTTGTTGAGCTAAGGGGGCAGAATCAGGCTCTTCCACACTCTAACCCCAGTGACAAGCCCTGGAAAAAAATTGGTATAAATGCAAATATGAAGGTAAAGAGACTCAAAGACTAATTTCTAGACTTAAACCACCCAAAGCGTCAAATGCTTTACGCTTTTTCAATTCTTGAATGTCTCATTGTCAATTGTTCCAACTTGAAATCTCGTTTTTCCCATTACCAGTAACAATTAGAAAAGTTGCCTTTATAAATGTTTAAATGTTAAAACATTACCACTAACAACAACTATATCAATAGAGTTTGAGGAATTGGCTCGGAAGAGAGTGGAAGTGCCAGAGGAAGGGTGTTAAGGCAAAGGGAACGCAATCTTTGTTCACCTGTCTTTTTTATTATTATTATTATTATTCTTTTACTTGCTTACGCAAACATTACAAGAGGCTAAGCAACATATAAACCAACCAGGACATGAGGACAGTTGAAGGGATAAGTCGGGCTGCTTTGGATCATCTCAATTTCGAGTCATCAGCACATGTTTGAAATTTCAAATTAAAGAGAGAATTTATGTCCTGTCACAGACACATGCTTGGCTTTCCAAAAGACAGAATTTCTGTATGGGGTTACATTCATAATTGGAATAACATTCATAATGGGAATAGTAAAATAAATTCATTTGCACGAAAAGACGAGACATTTTATGTGGCCAAAAAAGTTCTCTCAACATTAACCACTAAATCTCAAATTTAAGTTTCGAGTTTAATATGTGGTTTTTTATATAATATTTAAAAAAATTTAAATTAATCAGTATTTTGTTATTCCATTCAATCAAATCTTTATATTTTATTTTAAGTCAAATAAGTCATTATAACTAATAATATACTAATTGTTATTTGTCAAAGCATCACTTGTCATTTTATATTATACGACGCTAACATAATATACCGACATGTCATAATAGATGATGATATAATATGTTGATATGACATTATGACATTATTATGTGACATTTTTTTACTTTTCACATTAGCACCACGTGATATAAAATGACAAATGATATTTTGATTAATAACAATTAGTCAATTATTAGTTATAAAAGTTTATTTAACCTAAAATAAATTCTTCAATTATAGATCTTCTTATCTTACATTCAGACATCCATACGTTTGTATTAACCTAGGCAAACTGGCCAAGGAAGCAAGCGGAGGCAACTTTGTAGAGCTCAAATAATAAGATGAATGCTTCAATTATTGGCATATGAGTTGTAACGACCCCTCATTAGTCGCTACGACGTCTGAGACTTCCAAGAAATTTTCGCTAAGTCCTGAACAAGCCTCATTTAAAACTCCCGCTAGATTCATTAAATACATATAATCACATGCGTAAGTGAATATAAAAATTAAACTACTGTCTACTCCATTCAAAATAATAACAATACACGTTTATGAGTTGACAACATTTTCAACATCTAGCAATTTTGTTCCGACACAACCCTAAACAGCGGAGCGACTCGGAGTGGGGTTAGGAGATGCCTTTACCTACTTTGCGATGGACTGTATGCACCGATGGTTACATATTAGACTGATCTCTATCTGCAAAAAGGGAAAATAAGAGAGGTGTGAGTCTCATAGACTCAGTGATCATCATCGACTCCATGAGTAGGCGAGGAGGGGAAACAACCATAAAGGTGGAATGTTTATAAACCCAAGAATAAGTATAGAAAATACATTCCATAAAACTGAGAGATTTTGTCTTTATACCTTGCAATTCTTAAAAATAATAATTCTCAAGTAAACATATATGAAAACAGTTGTATATAAGGTATTAGAAAATCTTTCAATCCCGACATTCAGTCAACATTTAAATTCAATGACAAATGAAAAATAAAAAGTCTCAAATATAAAAAGGCGAAATAATTAATCACCAATGAATATGTAAATTCCACTTGCCATTAAATAAAAATTTTCAAGTGTTAAAGTCATGTATAATGTAATAAAAATCCACAAGTGAGCATCATCCTCGGGTAGGTTTAATATAGCCCTTTGGCTTACTCTTTCAGACATCATCACCTACTCGTGGGAACTGCCCATGCCATCATATGAATTAGGGCTTCAAGTCCCCCTTTACCTACTCGTGGGAACTATCCACACCACCCAATATCAATCAGGGCTTCAAATCCCCCTTTACCTACTCGTAAGAACTATCCACGTCATCCAATATAAATCGGGGCTTTAGGTCCCCCTTTTAAATCAAATATCAATAATCGATAATTACAACTTTGTGCACAAAGACCACACTTGACCTGGTGTGGTAACAAACCCTACCCAGCATATCTCAATCGCGTTCAAATGAAAAATCATTGCCATTTAATGCATTGCAAAACATAATAGTTTGTAAACAATATAATCATAAATCAATGTTGTGTATATTTTATCTCAAAGCATGGTATATTTACCAAATCAGCATGCTAAGTAAAATAGATAATTTATCATCAAATTCCATGAATCAATACAAAAGGCCATTGGCCTAAACATCACACAAACTTGCAAGGTATGATTTCAAAGTGAAAAGCCAGTCAAAGGTTTGTTTCTCTGTATTTAAAAGCATGTAGATATATATATTTATATATATTATGAAAAATAAATAAATTTTAAAATCCTTGTCACAAACACAAACAATCTAAGGCTTTCTATCAACTCATGTTGTCCACAATTTCGTCAACTATCAAGTGTAATATATATAATATGTTATAGGAATATAGTTTTAAAATTTAGCACCCACTCACCTCACAATAACGGGACACTACTTCGTTATTATTTCGCACGTGTACTTAGCTTGAAATGCCCCATACTTTGATATGGTGATAAATAAGTTGGTCGGATGCGAATTGAGGCATAATAAGGAACTTTGGGAACCAAAAAGATAAGATAAAATTTTTAAAATAAAATAATATTTTATTAATAAAATAATATTAAAATATTAATATTTAGTCGGATGTCGAAATCAGTCATGAAGAATAATCATATGGTTGATCCAAGTAGGGGAGAAGATGTCAAGCCTAACTCTATAAAATACTTGTCATGACATACATGTGATGGATAGCATGTTTGCATGCTAGGAGAGTCCCGAAAAATTTACAAAAAAGTCGGTATTGTACCTAGAGATACAACAAAGTTGATTTAAGCCTCGAACTAGATCAAATAGAGATTTTAGGGTGAAATTGAAACTTTTACAGTCAATGAATGACTTAAAATGGTGATTCGAAGTTCGCAAATTAATTTGGAGTCAAATCAGAATTTTCACTATATAGGGGTAAAATGGTAATTTTGGCCACTTGAGGATAAAATTGGAATATTGAAAGAATGTTTTGATCAAGATTGATCACATTTGACTCATTGGAGTATAATTTGAGGTTGATAAGTGAAAAAGTTGTAATTTCGTTATTTTTGGAGCATAGGGGCAAAATGGTAATTTTGCCACCCCATGGGCAAAACAGTAATTCTCCACCACCAAGACACTTGTCCAGCACATGGTCTTCCCTTATTCTCATTTTGACCTTTGACTAATCATGTGGTGGAGATAAAAGGTTTAAAATTTTTAAAGTTTTAAAAATGGACCAATGGAAACATGCCACACGTCAAGTAAGGATATTTTATTATTTTCTATAAAAATCAGCCCATATTTATCTCATTCTTCTTCTCCATATTCGGCCAAGACAAAAGGAAAGAAAGGAAAAACAAGAACAAAACGTAGGTGGAGGATTTCAAGAGAAAAAGTGTGGAAAATCAAGGAAAACAAGTGAAAAAGGTAGGATTTTTCAATTTAAACTTGAAATCTATTTTCCTTAAGCATTTCTCCTTATTTTCCATAGTTAAATTACATGTTTTCATGGTGAATTCATGACTGGTCAAAATGGGTATGGAGAGAGAAAGATGTTGGATTGATTTGATTTTAAGTTATGTTAGTGTTTTTAGTTAGTTTAGCATATTTAAAAACAAAACAACAAGAAAAGAATTCATTTTCCCCCATCACCATCATTGGCCAAATTTTCTAGGGAGGATATTGTGGCTGAAATTGATAATATTTCATGATATTTGGGTGATATTTGATGTTTGGTGAGACTAGAAATTAAATGGGAAATTTTGGTGTGAAAATCTAAATTTTTACCTAATGTATAGACATGTGTGATTATTGATCCGGGACTGATAAATTGAATCTCATTCACAGTCACTGAGGTAATTTAGGTAAAATTGGAATGTAAAAAGTGAGAAGAATTGATTTGGAGTTAAATTAGAGATTTTAGCCGATTAGGCCGAG
Organism: Theobroma cacao; assembly: GCF_000208745.1. Lineage (NCBI taxonomy): Eukaryota > Viridiplantae > Streptophyta > Magnoliopsida > Malvales > Malvaceae > Theobroma > Theobroma cacao. The sequence goes on along the minus strand of NC_030856.1, from coordinate 9,802,848 downwards.
TATAGTGTGACTTAGGTCGAATATCATATTTAAGTGATTAATCAAACATTTTGCATCCCATCGCAGGCATTCATTTGGATTTAGAGAGCCTGAAATAGTTTATGATAAATTGACACAATTTATTGAAATTCGTGTCACGTATGATGTATAGGTGGTGAGCCCTCTAACAAGGGTAAAGAGATTGTGCCCGAAGACCGAGAATAGGAGTATATCGAACTCCTAGTACTATGAGTAACCGTACCATCATTTTAATTATCTAAAGTATGTTTTTAATCGGTTTTGGTGAAATTTTATGAAAATGAGTTTAAATGGTAAATTTTTGTGTTTTACAAACAGAATGTGTTTACATGAAAAGATTTTATAAATTGTCTTGAAATTGAATAACGATTTTGAAAATAAAGTAATTAGAGACCACCGGTATGTTGTAAATTTATGATTGGAAATTGATGGCTTATGTTATATTGTTATTGTGTTTGCATGACTGGCTGGGCTGTGTTTTATGAATTGTATGAATTGTTTTATTTTACCCTTGCAGGCTGGGTAGTAAAATATTAGCCGTGTCATGCTGTCAAAATTTTATTGTATGGTGGGTTTAGCTTGCTGCAGTAGGCAGATTCTGTGGACCAGCCTATTGGAGGGGCACGGAATCTGAATATATATATATATATATATATATGTACCTCGGTCGGAGAGGCACGTAGGGTATCTCCTGAGGTATGGACAGAGTTCACGTCACGCCGAACCACCTCGTGATGATGAACTCCACTAACGCTAAGGAATGGTTGTGTTTTCAAACTAAAAATATGTTTTACGTGTATACGAAATTTTAATAGCCTTGGCGGACTCAAGTGTACGCCTCTGATCAAGGTGTCAACGAGTACTGTTTGATGGCATGAGCCAAATGTTTATGGAAGTCATAAGCCTTAATGAGAAATTAAATGAAATACAAGCGTTTGCATGGGTTGGGATAAATTTTCAAATTGTAAAATACTTAAAAATGATGGAATATTTTGATTGTCTCCTTTTACTCGGCTTTAGCTGATTTAAATTATGTTTGTTTACTCACTGAGATTTTATAATCTCACCACCCTCCTTTCCACCCATTTCAGGCTCAGAGTAGGTTGTAGACAGCTGATTCTATCAAGGGCTTCTATTGGACTTGCGTCCTCCGAACTGTAGGTTCACCGTTTTCCTCACTTCTAGTCATTCGTGGGCCCACTTGATATTATAAATTAAATTAAATTAATTTAAATGCATTGGTTTACTGTATCACAGTATGAATGAAATTATTTTGCTTTTATGTTACAAAAAGTATTTACGTATAACTCTAAAATTATTGTTTATAAGAAAGTAAAATATTTTATTGAATATTTTGTTTTATCTTCTCATTATATTTAAATAATTAAAATTTCATTTTAAATAAAGGTTTTAGGTGCTTAAACTTATTTTTGATTGTGAATTATGCGATTAGTACTTGCTTACTAAATTTTAAACTGGTTTCAAAATTTTTCAGTGAAAAATGACCAAAACACCCTTATAGGACGAAAACTTTTATTTTATCTGTTTTAAGTTGGAAATAGCTCAAAATCCTTTGGAACATAATATTTGGCAACGGTTACTCACCGGGGGAAATGAGAAACTGATTTTAAGCCTTACGGAGTTCCAGTTGGCATTCCGGGAGATGAGTGCCCATCGGGGCACCGCGGCGGTTGTCACGGGCTCGAGGAGAATTTCGGGTCATGACATAGCTATTCTCTCTTCCTTTTCTTTTCTTTTTTTCCTTTTTTTTTCCTTTCTCCCCTTGCTACCGATCTTCCTTCAAGCCGGCACTTCTCTTTCTTTTCTTCTTTCTCTTTTTCACTCTTCTTTTCTCTTTTTCCTCTTTCTCCTCTGGCACCATCGTTGCTCCTTCTTTGTTCTTCTTTTTCTTCCATCTTTCCTCCCTATCCTTCTTATCCTTGACGCCGCTGCTCCCTCTTTCTTTTTTCTTTTTTTTCTCTTTCTTTTTCTTCTCCTCAAGACGTCGCTCCCCCTCTCTCCTTTTTCTTTCCTTTCTTCTTGCTCTCACTCGGGTCCCCACTCTCTTTCTTCTCTTTCTTTTTCTCTTTCTTCTTTTCTTTTTTTTTCTTTTTCTCTTTTTTTTTTCTTCCCTTTTTGCGGGCTTGACTTTTCTTCTTCTCTCTTCTTTCTTCCTTCTCCTTTTTTGGTCGCCCCCCCCTTTTCTTCTTCTTTTCTTTTCTTCTTTCTTTTCTCTTCTCTTTTGTCTTTTACCGTCTCTTTTTCTCTTCACATGCCAACCCCTACTTACTTTTTCTCTCTCTCTTTTTTTTTTATGAGAGGAGTGTTACATGAGTCTTGAATTGTCTTCATGCAAAACATATAACTTTATAGAGCTCAAACAATAAGATGAATGCTTCAATTATTGGCATATGAGTCTTGAATAGTCTTCATGCAAAACATATAATCAAGTACCTTATAATCGAATTTGGAATAGGTTTAAGTAGTAATTTTACTACCCAAACCCATTTTATTGATGTTTGGATTTGAACTTGTATAAGGATGAGAAATACTCCACATTTTTACCAACTTTGCAAATAATTTATTTTGATGGAAATTGACAGATATATTATGATATATGATTGTTAGTCAAATTGTTAATGTGATGTCATTAATATATTTAAATTAAAAAACTATTAGATTATAATTAGTTATTTTTTTAATTAGTTATGTTTAAATAATATGAATATCATATCATATTATAAGGAATATAATTATTATTGTTATATATATACTTTTAATATAAACATATTTGCTTTCTATGTTATATTTTACAAAAACTATAACTTACAAAATTATTAGTTATAATATATATATATATATATACCTTTGTTTATGTAAACTCATAATAATATATATACCTAAAAAGAGGCTATGAGATTAAAATAATTTGACAACTTAAAGATAAATTTATAGAGTTAATTAAATTAATTCATAAAAATATGATCATTGATCAATTTGTAAGGTCTTTTAATTTGTTTATATTTTATATATTGTGTTAATTTATAAAGAATATAATTACTATTATATATATACTTTTAATATAAACATATTTACTTTCTATTTTGTGTTAACATTACAAAAATTATAACTTATAAAATTATTAATTATAAATATATATAAATTTGTATACATAAACTTGTAATATATATATATATACCTTAAAAGAGGCTGTGAGATTAGAATATAATTATTGTTTGTTTACTTTTACAAATTTAGATTAAACAATTATTGTTGTAAACTTATAATTTTATTGTTTATTTGCTTTTATAAATTTAATTATTAGTGAATTATATAAAATATGGATGTGAATTGTGAAATATAATTTAATTGTATATAGATACGGGTTTGGATTTGGGTTTGAATAATTGGATACTCGTGAAGAGTTAAACATAATCAAATTTTTAAATGGATTTGGATAATTATCGAGTAGTAGATATGCATTAGGATTCAAGTTAGAATAGTAAATTTAAAAAAATCTGGGTAGTTATAGGATTTGGGTACTCTAAAACTTAATAGGATTCGGATTCGGAAACTTCAAATTAACAAGTAAGGATAAGCCAAACCAATCTAGACCAATTATCCACCCAAACCAAATGTGATTTGGGTAAAACGGTTTAGTCTAATTGGTCTATTGGATCAATTAGTCCAAAATGTTTGGTCGAATTGATTTTTTGATCGACTCTCGGTTTTAAAATTTTTGGACCAATCCACCCAAAAAATTAAACTAATCTTTTTATACTTTTATATATATATATATATATATATATATATATATATATATAT
>NC_030856.1:9783728-9796994 GCF_000208745.1 Theobroma cacao | reverse complement strand
AAAAAAAAAACTGTTTCTACATTTCAAATTTACTTTTTACTTTTCGAAATTAAAAATAAAAATTTATTTAAATCAGGATAAAAAGAAAACATACTAAAAAAGTATTGTCTATCAATTAATTCTTATCTAATATTATATATTAATATTAACATATAACTATTTAAAATATATAATTTGTAATTTTATATTAATACAGATTTATAAATAATAAATAAATAAAACTAAAATTAAATTACTATTGTTATGATTTATATACGTGTATATAATAAACTAATATATTTTAAATATATTATTGATTAAGTTTACTATCAATTCTTCTTAATATATATAAAATATTATATATATTAATACATAAAAAACATTCGTTTGATCTTTTGAATAGATTGATCTAAAAATTTTAAAACCAAGAACCGACCAAAAAATCAATTAGACCAAACATTTTGGACTAATTGATCCAATGAATCAATTAAACCGAACCGTTTTATCCAAATCGTATTTGATTTTGGTGGATAATTTGTTTGGTTTGGTTTTGCTTACCCCTACTTAGAGTTGTAGTCAATAACTAGCCGTTTAGTCGCTGCAAAGGATGATGATGCCAATAATTTTAAGGCATATCTAATCACCATTATTTTCTACTAGTCGGAATCATGAATTTCGAGTGGATCAAAGAAAATCCCAATAACGTAACCTGTGTCTCTAGGTACACCATCATAATCAGTGAAGTCAGATTTACCCCTAACAGAGCCATCCATATTAAATTTATATTTTCTTTTCATAAGAGAGTGCCAGTGACACATTGAGTCTCAAATAAAAAGGAAAGTGTCCAATACTCCTATGCTATGTCTCCATCTACCACTCAGTCTCATCTATGGAATCCAACTTCTTGCATCAACGCATTAATATCATTGAATATGATCCATTTGTTCCAAGGCCAGTGGTTGGTGCTAGGAACTCAAGAGAGAGCAACCTTAGAGTCGTAGTCAATAACTAGCCGTTTAGTCCCTGCAAAGGATGATGATGCAAATAATGTTAAGGCATACCTAATCGCCATTATATTCGACTAGTCGGAATCATGAATTTCAAGTGGATCAAAGAAAATCCCAATAATATAACGTGTGTCGACACCACCATAATTAGCGAGGTCAAATCTACCCCTAATTAACAGAGCCATCCACATTAAATTTATAGTTTCTTTCCATACGAGAGTACCGTAACACATTAAAGTCTCAAATAAAAAGGGGAGTGTCTAATACTCCTATGCTATGCCTCCATCTACCACTCAATCTCAGCTATGGAATGCAACTTCTTGCAAGCCCGAATCCAGAAAATCAAGCCTATCCTAACGAGAAAGGAAATTTTCATACCATCCCAAAGTTTATCATTAAAGACAGATTCATTCCTTATATATGATATTGGAAATAGATTTCGAACACCCTAATGGGTCTTCTTCGGCTCGTTATAGCTTTCAAAACTAAGTCTAAAATTGAAAATTTTCAAAACTTAAATAATTAAATTGATAATTTTCTTAAACTAATCCAAAAATGGTATAAGTAAGTGAATCCAAGGTAGAGCACATATAGGCTTCCCATCTTTTTAAATAATCATCCTCGTATCTAATTTAGAATAAGATTCTCATGACATCACAAAATTATTTAAAATATCAGCCATTAATTTTATGTCCATTATTATTTAATCGTGGACGAAGATCGTAATCCGTAATTAGACCTTATCCACATATATAAGCGATGCAATGATGAATAAAGTATTGAAATGTAATAAATAAAATAAAAATCAAATCCGGGGCTTTTTCACGTGTAAGTATCTGAGATTTCAGTGGTGTCAGTCTGTCATTTTTGGCATTACACACAACAAATGAGACAACATACACGGGGTTGAGGTAAGCAGTCCGATTACATAAAAGGCACGAAAGAAAGCATCTATAGGCAAAGCTGTTCTTAATTATTACAATCAGAATTTGACATTGAAATTAAACAGTAATATTACCCGTTGAAGACCGTCGTCTCAATAGTCTTGCTGGGCTAGTTCACAGGTGCATCATACTTGCTGAAAAGCCTGTAAGAAGAGATCAGTGACAGCACCACATAGCAAGCTACTACAACGAATGTGATGATTACTGATGTTGTGGCTTTATGACAGAAACTGGCAAATGTCCCACAAGCTGCACTCCAGGTGACAGCTGCATCTCCTTTGTTTGTCAGGTAGAGCACCTCCGTTGACACAGCACCGGCAGCCAAAATTATGTATGTTAGAATCTGAATCAAAAATACATATATATTAAATTTGTGATGATGATGCTCTACCCTTATCAGTAACTGACCAGACATATGGTGTAGAATAGTTTACTTGACCTGATCTAGGAGGAAGAGTGTCCAAGCTCGAGGCATTGTGGAAGGACGAGGCATGGCTGCAATGATAGCTGAAAGAAGGGAATAGCCTGCACATATGCCATTTGCATGCACCAGATACCTGCAAGGTGTAAACCAGTTAATGATTGATGCCAAAATTAAGGAATTATGTTACAATGCCGGTTTTCTGTTTTGTTTTAGTATGCTGGAAAACCCAACTGTAGCTTTTGTTTCTACTTAAGCTGTTTTATTCTTTAAGGTGAAACTGGAATTGGAAACTCAGACTTACTCATTTAAAATAAAAAAATGAAATAAATTACTACAGAAATTTAGTTATAAAGCATTGTTGGTGTATAACTTTCAATTTTTTTTAACTTTTAACATCCTATAATTAAGTTTCCATAAGTTGTTGTCTGAAGAATTTTAACACAGTTATCAGAGAGGTAAAATCAATAGTGTCGTCCATCATCCATCCCTATTCACCAATTATAAGTTTGGCTTAATGGTTTAATCCTAAAACTTGAATTTTCTCTTTCTACTTCTGTTTTATTGTATAAAAAAAATTAAAAAAACAAAACGCATATTTGATTGTTATTGGGGTGCACTCAAGGCTTTTAGTTAGCTCTGTATGAGTGGTAATGTTTCACCAGTTACTTGATAAAATTCTGGAACATATATATCCTTAGTGAGGGAACGTGCGTGGTGAAACCTAATTTGATTTCATTAGTTTCTTAGATTCAGATCATATCTGATATAAAAAAAAAGGTTGATCAACTAGTGAATAAGGAAGTGTAGGAATAGAACACCTGAAAGCTCCAAGATCTGAGTAGGAAACAGAACCAAATTCATTGGACTGAGAATTCTTGAGCATGACAACAAGTGCAGCAACACATAAAGCCATTGGCACCAAACGCAGCATGGTCTCGGTAGTTCGCATGCCGGTATTTGCCTCTTCATTTTCATATCTCGACGACCCCATCAAAGCCATTGGAGACCTAGAAGCAGCAGCTCCACCACCGACACCATTACCCTTTTCAGTACCCTTCTCCATATCCTCCTTGCCTGATTCTTTCTTCTCCTAATTTTTCTTCTTCTTCAATTCTTTCTTAGCTGTGGGAATTATGTATACGGTAGTGCTTTAAAACTTATTAATGGGTTTAGGTAAGGTAGCTGGTGAAAACATTGAATGCCCATTGAAGGCATGCGGCCACACTTTCCCAAGTACATCGGAGAGCCAGCATTCTCAGTCACATGGTTGGTGTTATTATCAATTCGGCTTATGCTTATCTCTCGTAGCCCACCCAAAAATGGTAATTAATGGATAATCTCGTTTACCTTTTCCGTAAGTGTCGATTATCATGTATCAAATCAACCATCCATTCCAATGTCTTCTAATTTCTCAAGGTCTTATCAAATAATGAATTGCTCATAACTATCTTATTTCAAACTAGCATTGAGCCATTGACCCATCTCAATGATAGAAACTTCGTTGTAACTGTGGTCGTGCTCTCACAGTGGAGCCTACTCAACCATCACATATAAATGTGAAATATAAATCATTTATTAGGATATAGACAACGACTAATTAAGACTAATCCTCTATAGTTAATGATACCTTCATTTTAATTGTTCTTAAGAAAACAATAACGATTTGAATTGTCAAATTCTAATTTCAGAATACTCTAATAAGATTTTACGAAATAGAGATAATAAATTTTAATGTGTAGTGATAAAACTAATACCATCAATTACTTTTAGAACTTCAAGAACAATTTAATTACCTTTAAAGTCAAAATGTACGGATTGCTTTTCTGTCAAACCCTATGTTATTAGGTTAATATTTCACTACTAAATTTTTTACCAAATTCATCTCCCAAATCTAATTCATACTTTCGAAGGTAACTATTTAAGAATAATTAATTTCTTAGTATTTTCATTGACTACATTAATTTTATTACATCCATCTTACAAATCAATAATATCACTAATTAAGAAATATAAAAAAAATAAATGAAATAAACACATTGAATTATTGTTAAATACTTAAATTGGGATCTGAGTCAAGAATAAAAGTTTTATGTCCCTCCTCTTTGTCTCTTTTCTTGCCTCATACATACATTTCTGTCACGTCTAAAAGTTCAAAAACTATTTTTTTTGCTAAATATAGCGTTGTTAATTTTTTGTTAATGGTCTAAATGTTGCTATTAAATCTTATCATAAAAAACCCATTTCCAAAAAGAAAAAAGGAAACGTTTTCTAGGGACGAGAGACTGAGATGGGAAAGGAAGGACCAATGGTAGAATGTTAGAAAAGTCGTGCAAAGGAGGACTAATGGTTGTAATTAATGTTTGAAAGAATGGGGGTGTGAGTAGTCAAGCCTGTCTCAATGGGTAGGTTTGAAATGTTATGAGATAATATAAATGTGAAGTGGGTCAGAAAATGAAGATAAAACACAGCATGGGTGGGTGGAATGAGAGGGGAAACATCACTAGAATTTAATAGTTTAAAATCATTAATAAAAAGAAAACATAAAGTTTATGTTACATATCTATAAGTTACATTTAATTTTTGAGTTTACTTCAATCCTAAATTGACTATATTAACCATCTTATTTGAGAATATAATAATCGAAATTAATCGAATCAAGCTTTGCATCAACTCCATTTGACTCCATTACAACCTTACTTTTATTGGTAAGTATCAGTAGGTTAAGACTATTATATTAGTTGCTCGAAATTAAATTTGCCCTAGTACTTCAGTTGGGTATTGTTTCGCCCCATAGAACTTAATGCTATATTATCCAGAAAATAATGTAAAGGCGCTATCACATGGCACTGGCACTGGCACTGCTATCTATGGGGAGCGTTCTCGGGCCTGGGCGAGGTCTTGAAGGGTTAGCCTGGCTTATAAGCTCTATTTTTACTATTAATATAATAATAGGTATTTTATACTATTATTTTAACATTTTTTATATTTTTTAAATAAATTTAATTAGAGAATATATTTGATGCGTTGTCACTTGTCATCAATTTAATACTATGCGAATGGCACCTTATTAATAAATCCGCTAGGTACCATCAAATGTAAACTCCAAATATAAATCCTACTTATTTATTAGAGTAATGACCTGGGTTTAAGATTTTAATCCAAGTTCAGATAGGCAAAATTGTAGGCCTGAAAGGCAGCCCGTCCCAGGACCACGGAAAGTATTATTGTTACCAGTGAGCCTAATCAATGAGTAATGTGCTCTTATATTGCTTTAATTCAAAGGTAAAACATCCATGCCAACAGACACTTTATAGTTCATGGATTGTGCCAAGGTTCCAGTGTCAATGGTGATTTGCTAATGTTTATATCTCTTCTTACTCCATTGAAAGCTGTTTGGAAGATTGCTTAAGATGAAGTCATCTGTCTAAGATTGAACTCCTTGTTTTGGTGTTCTTTGTACTTACAATTTGCCTTTAACTTTTAGTTGTTTGTTTTGAACTCAAGAGTCTGGTGTCGAAGTTGTAACTACTAGCAAGTCCCATCCCAGTTCAATTAAAATTGTCCGTACAAGCTCCTTTGCATCATTTCCATTCTTTTAGTATGGTTGATTGGTTCCACTAAGGTTTCTGGAAGTCAGTTTGGGCGGAGGAGATTGACATAGGAGAACAAACCACTGCTCCTGGCAATCATTTGATTGGTTTTAACTTAATGAAGTCGATTCCAACAAGGTTTTCAGAGGTTAAGTGTTCATTTTTGGCCTCAATTGATTGTATTAGATCTAGATACTCCAGATTTACCATCCTCAACATCCATGCTAGAACAGGATGCTAAGTTCTCCTAGCCAGCTGCATCCATGGATTTTAACCAATTCCCCGCTTAGACCACTCAGATGAGGACCATCTTTCAATCAAGGTTCCAAGCCACAAGTAAATGAGAAGCAGAAATCAAAATGGTTTTTTAGACATTAACTCTGCTCGGATCCGCCAATCAATCTCCTCTAGTAACCCAAAATCCAGCAAAAAATGGCTATGCAAACATCCACTTCTAACTTGAAAGTACCTCTCAGCAAAATTTGATGACTGACCATTGAAGAAATTTCCATCACATTCCTTCTATCTCTGTTTAAGCAGAGCATCAGGTTTCTACCAAATGCTTCTAAAGATGGATCAAAGTCCTGGTCCATATAATTTTTCCGGCTGCCATATGTTTCACCACCACCACACCAGATTCCTCATTAGTTACTCAATGGGGAATCAACCTCACCGTTTCAATTCCATGAGCATAAGCACGATTGGGAAAAGGAAGAACAATAATATATTCCGAAAGTAAGTAGAATTAGAAAAAAAAAAAAATCTCAGTTCATCACACTCTTCTGTATGACTTGTTACTCATGATATGGGACTCTTTGCTCCATTGCAATGCTCACGTTACAATAACTCTTCTGTAAGAATTGATACTCATGTTACATAACTCTTCACTTTATCCCATCATATTCGTGCCATAGTTCCTGAACACTTTAATTACATATGAGTATCACACTTAATAGATCCTCAAACTTCACAGTATAAAAGTGTTGCCTAAAACATGACATATTCAGATACTTACCTGAGTCTGACATCTGATCCAAAATTTATGTAACATGGTACATAAAATGCTTTTTGTTCACTTGCGTATCTACTTTCACTTTGTCTTTCCTAATTAAATCTGAGAGTAGAATTTCCCTACTTCATTCTTAAATATAGTTCATTAAACTGAGCAAAAAAAAAAAATATAGTTCATTAAGCATCCTTCTTTCAAGTAAGTTTGTACAGATTAACTCTTCATAATATTAAAATAACTCCATTTCCCAGAACCCAAAAGCACCCTCAGTTTCTCCCAAAAGAAACAGTTTAATATTAGGACAAATTTCATACAATTGACATTACATAATAACCAAAACAAAAAGGTTCCAAATCAAATTCTCATAAAAAAAATGAAAATTTAAACTTATACAGCAAGTTGAATATCACCCAAATCAAGCTGAGCAGCAATCTCCTCCAACTGCTTCTTAACACTCATATCAATCAATTTTGACCCTGAATTGCCATACCTGATAGTAAACCCAGCTACCAAACTTGGGTCAATCGAGGTTTTAATCCTAACATTCTTAGCACCAGTCAGCTTCTGCACCTGTTTAGCAATCTGTGCCAAATGCTGAGACTCCAAGGGCACCACTGAACTCACCACGGCCAATTCCGTATCCGTCAGCTTATTGAAAACCGACTCGAACTCTTTCACAATTTCCTTAATAATGTCAATCCTCTTGGCATCCACCAGGATGTTTAAAAAGTTTGCAGTGTGAGGCTGAAGCCCGGAAGACTTGACTATATCATCCAAAACCTGACGTTTTTTGATAGCGTCGATGGTGGGGTTGGCGAAGAAGTCGATGACTTGAGGGTCAGAGAAGATTTTCTCGACTTGTTCAATGTCGGAGCTGGTGGAGTCCAGGGTGTTGTTGGACTTAGCCACATCGGCTAAAGCTAAAGCGTAGCTGGAAGCGGCTGTGGCTGACATTTTGGCGCCACCCTGGAGAGGGCGGGTGGTCGAGAGTTTGAGGGAAGGGAAGGTGGCTGAGAAGGAGAGGTTGAGAGAAGGGAGGGCTCTGGGAAGTTGGGAAGAAGGGAGGAGCTTGGATTGAAGAGAGATTGAAGTTTGCTGGAAAGAAGCCATTGGTAGTCAGGAAGTTTGGGTTTGCTTTGCCTTGGTCCCCCGCAGGAATTTTGGGTGGGTGAGAATTGTTGTGGTCAAGAGCAAAATTAGAGAAGGAAAGCAGATTGTGGGAACAATGGGGTTATCTTGGGTTGGAGAAGGAGGGCCACTTATTGGATTGTGGGAGATAAAAGGGACTCCACAAAATTTTAGCAGCCTATCAATTGATAAAAGGGGCAGAATAGACTGGGTTTAATTTCAAGAGGGACTCTAGAAGTCAAAGCAAGACAAAATAAGAAATATGAAAAACTAATAATTCAGTTCAGTCTCAATTTTTATGACTTTTATTTTATTCTTGTTATTCTTCTTATTTGTTTCCTAACTTTTTTAATAAAGTGGAAGCTAATTTATGTAACAAAATTATTTTTGAGAATTTTTTAAATATTATATTTTTCCTGGACCCCAAACCCACTATTGGGAGCCCAATCATTGGGCTTGGCCCCCAAACCCAATTGGGAATAGCACTGCCCCATATAACCTCAAACATATGGGCTTACCCAACCCCTTTAAAGACTATTTTTGGGCTTAAAAGTGCCCACTTGAAAACACATGAGAAAGAAATGTACCCAAAAAAAAAAAAAAGAATCCCATGCAAATGAAGGGGAAAGTGTTATATAATAAGTATTTTTGAAGAATCCCATTTTGGAGAGGTATGTGAAATGAATTGAGCTTAGTTAATACTAAGCCTATGCCAAGCTCCATCCCCATCGAATTCCATTTTTCATAATTTAGTTCAACAGTAAAACCAAATTGATAGATTTTCTAATAAAATCAAACTGTAGATTTTACATTATTTTTTTATTTTATCAAAATTAGACTAAAATAATTTGATTTTGATAAAGAGCTAATATTATAGTTTATAATATGATTTAATAAAGTGGATTAGACTCCAATTTATATGTGAGCTTAAAAGTGTAAGTATGTGTAGGAAATCTTAAATCGTAGAACTAATTATTCATTATATAATTGAGACCAGAAAAAAAATATTCACTATATAAATAAGGTTAGATCTCTTCTCTTGTCTACCCAAAAAATATTAATATTCTCATCCATTGGAAAGTTAACAGAAAAAGAAGAGGAAGATCTTAGTGCATTGAATCTTACTAGTTAAACTGATCATATTTCATTATTAAATCATGTATCAAAAATCCAGTATGCTATTGTTTTTTAAATTTCTATTATAGTAGATCGTAAAATTTATTAATTAGTATTAGAGCAACCATGGTTACGATTTGAAATCTTGAAAAATCATATATTAATTATATAAATCACGACTACATGTTAAGATATTACATGGTTTTTAAATTTGTGTAATTACATTATTAAAATTCATAATTCCATAATGAATAGTGTAGTTAAATTCGGGGGATGCTTAATTGATGATATATTATCAATTACATGATTGCTAGGTCAAATTACATCAATGTAATTTAACAAAAATCGTGCTTGAGAAGCTAAGTTTTTCAAGGATTGTGGGTTTTAATTATTTTAAATTAAGAACAACTTGATTTTATGTAATTTTCATCAAATTATCTTGAGATTATTGTTTTTTGATGAGTTAAAATTGTTATTGAGACCATAAAGGCTTATTAAACTCGTTGATCATCAAATTAAGAGCTGTCAATTTTAGATATTATATATGTGGGAATGGGTTTTTGGATTTGGCTTGAATTTATATAAAACATACCAAAATTGATTCATTTTAATTTGATTAACATAAGGATTTTGTTGCCTTTAAAAAAAAAAAAAACCATAAGACTTTTGTTCCTCTTAATACAAGGGTTAGATTCGTATAAAGCTTATAACTCGATTTCGCTTGTAGAGAGAGAAATCAAAACTTAAAGTTTCACGTCTAAAATTTAAAACTCAATTCATGATTGGATTAACTTTGATATTTTATATATCTTAGTTTGAATTTATCTCTATAAAATTAGTTTTTATATGCTATAGAGATAAAATATAAGTTTTTATTGCAAAAAAAAAAACATAAGAGTTTAAAGAATCAAATTTTTAAAAAACTAAAACTAGTCAATAATGGGTATGAAACATGAAATCATTATAGAGAATTAACTTTGATATATGTTGCTTTAAAGGATTTTAATGTATGGGTATCATAAGAAAGATATTTTAATCCAGCTTTAACAGAGAAGTTCAAATCAGATTTGACCATTCTCATTCACTCTCTTATTCTTACATATTTGTGCTATTTTTCTAATTTTTAATGAATGTTTGGTATTAATTAATTATGTGTACTTAATTGATTATTCTAGATATTTTGGTAAGATATTTTTGGAATGAATGTGGTTGAAAGATTATATGCATACTATTTAATTTAATGATAAAATAAATTGTTCTTAGATATTTGTGTATTTTATATATTATTGAAATAAAATTATAGATTACAAATTAATAACTAAAACCTTACCTTAAAAAGTAGATCCTTCCCTTATAAAGTAGGTATCTCTTTTGAGACATAATACCCCGTGCTCATTACTTTAATTGAAAAAAACATCATACCATGAATGATAATTTCGCCCTAATGATGTGGAAGTTGGGGATTGCAGTATGCAAAAGCCACATAAAAATTTGCTCCACAAGGTTGTGGCCTGCCATGGACAGCCAAGTTTAAACACAGGAACTACGTTTACTATATTTGAACTCCAAAGTTTACATCACATCCCCAAGCACAGCCAAGTGCTCTATCTTTAAATGCAGGGAAAAGCATTCACCTCCCACAACACAAAACAAATACCAGGCACAACTAAGTGCCCCTTTATTTCAAAACATAAAACATGATAAAAAGAAACAGTCTCCTGTTACTCAATTCCAAAGATTTTCTTTAACTGCAAAACAAAACCATAGACCTTTTCTTGGTCAGGAAGAGACTTGGACACACTCTCCTTTTGCAGGCACCTCTTAGCCCATGCAATCAGCTTGGGACACTCTGCCTCAATGCTGAAGTTGCCACACTTCTCATAAGCAAGGAACCAGCTATAGAATGGAACAAGGACAACATCTACATAACCAAGATTTTCTCCCCCAAAGTAAGGCTTGTCTCCAAGCTCTCCTTCCAGCAGCTTAAGGCACTCAATGAATTCTTTCTTCCCTGCCTCCTGTTCTTCTCCCTTGGTTGTCCATATTTTCCTCCCAAGTTCGTATATCTGCATTTCATTAAACAATAATTTAGGCTTAACAGGTTCTAATTATTGAGCAAAATGACAAAAACTCAAAACAAAACAAACTCATAGAGCCATAAAAGTAATGGCTAATCACAATTATTAATGGGATGATTGGACAATTGAAGACTAAAGCGTTTAATGAGACAAACCGTGCTGACGATTTCAACAAGAAACAACAAGAATTGGAATAAACAAGTGGAAATATATATATATATTATCAGGTGAGAATTAGTCATGAAGCCTAGGTTCCTAGAAAGTCACTATCTCAACATTTTTTTTCTTCCTCAACAAGGAACCTACAATGAAATGATCCTAAACAACAAAATATCAACATAATAATAGTGTTAATTTTTAAAAGCAACAACTCAAGCTAGGCCTAGTGATTGTTACAATCATCCTGGATTTCGATATTTTCTAAGATCTAAGATCGAAATCCCCACTCCCCTTTACCTCTCATATGTACCAAAAACAAGTAAAAAATCAAAGTAAACGATTGCTCTAGTCTTCATTGTGAATTGGGGGTAACCAAAACCAAATGCAATCTTTATAAGAGCAGTAATCGTAGCTATCATCATCATCAACTAGACCTAGAGTAAGATTTGACAAGTTACGTAAGCCCAATTTGAATATTAGCATAAAAGTTGGTGATCCAATCACTATTATTTAGAGATATATCAAAATAATCGACTTATCTCTGCATGAGCATAATTGCATTTAAACCATTGACATCAAATTTTTTAAATTGACTAAAACTAACCAAAGTAGCTTGAAACTTGGCTTGATTTTACTTCTAATTATCAAAATTACCCAAACAAGGGAAAGGGAAAAAAAATAACAACTAAAACACAGAGAATGTCAAATCAAATCGGCCCATAGATCAAAGTTATCATACTAGCACCAGCAGTCAACAATCTTATAAAACCAAGAACAGTGCTTACAGATTAGACAGTTAAAAAGAAACAAAGAAACAAGCCCCCCGAAATTCAAAGTCTGTCAGACCAAATCAAGGAAACTTCCTGCCAAAAAGAAGTAAAAAGAAAGAGAAGAAAGTACCTTCTTGTCAACAAAATCAGCCCAGAACCTAGCGATAGCTCTTTGGTAAGGATCAGAAGGGAGCAAAGGAGCTTGATCATGCCAAACCTCATCAATGTACTGAACCTGGATGAGTGACTCACAGACAGGCTTGCCATTATGGATAAGAACAGGGATTTTCTTGTGAACAGGATTCATCTGAAGAAGCAAAGCACTCTTGTTCCTCAAATCCTCTTCCCTGTACTCATGTTTTATCCCTTTCTCAGCCAAAGCAATCCTCACTCTCATCCCAAATGGACTTGGCCAGAAATCCAACAAAACCAACTCGTCTGCCATTCTGAAACAAAGATTGAACTCAACTGAAACTAAAGAAGCCCTGGTTTGGTTTTTGCTTTGAGATGTCTGAAACTGAAGGGTTCATCAGAGTATATTTATAGACGAAAAGGTTGACAGTTGTTGGGTCTTTCCGTAACTTTCCTGACAAATCTGGAAATTAACTCCCCAAAACAAATATCTCGAAAATTCAGAATTATTGTTTTTTTTGTTAAAGTTTTTACTTTATTATCTCTCGACCATTAGGGCCTGCTGTCTTTCTTTATACTAAAGGGGCCTATGCCAATGCCACCGCTTACGTCACTGGGTCCACTCATTTCTTCCTCTTTAAATTGTCACTGACCCAAAAGTCAACAGAGGAGGCTGCTGCAACGCATTTGCTTGCGTCATCTAGCATAGACATTTTCGCCAATCTCATACGTTTTCCCTCGTTTCACGTACGAGAGTTGTGTTTTGTTTTGTTTTGTTTTGTTTTCCTCCTGAATAATTAGTACTAGAGTGGTGTTTCGTTTACCGTGGGTGTTGAATTTTTTATTAAAAATATTTTTAAATTATATAATATTATAAATAATAATAATAACAATTAAAGAGAAATAATTTTAAATTTAAAAAATGATGAA
>NC_030856.1:9641370-9783707 GCF_000208745.1 Theobroma cacao | reverse complement strand
TCTTATTAAGTAAAATTTTTTATTTAAATAATTTTTTTTAAAAAAAAAATTTGATTTTTTTATATCTTAATATGACTAATTTTGATATAATCATATTTTGTTAATTATATGATTCGGGAAATCAAATTCATATTGAGAAAACATAATATTTTAAAAGTAATTATTGATAAGTTACATAATTCATACAATAAAATTATTAAAATAAAATAATTTTTTTTTGAATGTCAAAATAAAATGAATATTAATGATACTTATTAAAAATTTTTTAGTTTTAATGATGAAATTTTCCAAATGATCTATCATTTTAATTAATATTTTTTTATCTTATGCTTTTATAATTATTTAAAATTAATTCACCTTGTAATCTTTATCATGTTTCATTAAAAATTAAAAATTTGTTTCACTTCAAATTCGGATGAAATTCACAAATATCAATCTAAATATTTTATTTTTATATTTTATTTTATAAAAAATATATATTTCTCAATTCATGGAGGCCCTGTTAACTTTAATTTTCGATGAACCAAAACATCATCACTGAATGAGAGGAAAAATCCCTTATGAAGCTAAAGAAAAAAAATCTCTTGTTGATAATCTTAAATGCAACCGGTCCCTCAAAAAATATCTTAAAATTCTGTCTAAATTAACCATTCTAAATTAGCTACATGCCAATAAAAGAAGCCACAAAACCGTGGCCAAGTTTGGAAGCCGCCTTGGGTCCACCTTTTATATTATGTTATAGATGTTATAGACTACTTTTACTTTCTTATTGGATTCCCCCCATGCAGGCGAGAGAATCCCACGGAATAAACAGCAAGATAACCACAAAGAACCAAATCATATTGGACCACACACGAGAACATAAGCATGGCGCTGTTGTTGGTTCCAACTTTTCCTCTTGCAAAGCTCGAGAGTTGATGTCTCAAATTGTATTGTTAAATAAAAGAAATAAATAAGCATATATGTACGTAAGTAGGTATGTATATTTTATTTTATTTTTTATTTTTATTTGATTTTTATGAAAACTTAAAAAAAGGTTTCAACTTATTATAATTCTAATTTTGTATACATTAATGTTTTGCGATTTTTAACATTAAAAGATACAACATTTAAAATTGAAATACAAAAGTGTTAAAAATTGGAAAAATGTATAATTTGGGAGCATTAAAAAGGAAAAATAAACAAAAAAATTGGACAAAAGGAGTACGATTATGAAATATAAACTGAAAGAATAATTATGAGAAAAAAAATATTAATAAAGTAAGATATATCTTATTCAATTGTGTATTTACAAATAAAATGAGGTGTCTATTTATAGGTTAATAACCTCTTAAATTTTAATTTTAATCCAATTTAATTTATAATCAAATCTAGATATACATAATTAAATCTAAAAGTGTGTCTCGTCTGTTGCCCTATTTAACTTGGTTTGAATTTCTTACGTCATAACATAATGAGCATTCACACATATTCATATTACTTCACCTTGAATGTCCATTGTACTAAGAATATCTCTCATTAAAACTTTATTAGGAAAAAAATTCATGGGAAAAAATTCAAATGAAAGAAAAAGAATACATAATTCGTTTCAAGAATACGCTTTTGAAATATTACCTCATTAAAAACCTTACCAAAAAAACCCAATGGGAAAAATCTTGATAAAGGGAAAAAGTATAGTACATATTTTATTTCAATGAAAACTGCATTATTGAAGATATTTAAAACGATGCATTTCACTGTTTTATACTAACTTTTCAAACGTTATAGTACGAAAGGCTTTAGTGAATAAATCTGCTAAATTGTCACTTGAATAAATTTGTTGAACACTAATATTACATTTTTCTTGGAGATCATGAATGATGATGAATTTTGGCTAAATATGTTTTGTTTCATTACATTTAATGTATCCTTCCTTTAATCGAGCTATGTAAGCGGTATTATCCTCATATAACGTTGTTAGTGAACTCAATGGATGTGCTTTATCCATATAAAACCATTTTAACACTTTTACTATATAATTCGATTAATGGATAAAAATTCCATTTGTAAAGTGTTCAATTTGAAAACTCAAACAAAACTTTGTTTTTCTAAAATCTTTCATCTCAAATTCTTTCTTTAAGTAACCCACAACTTTTATTAACTTCTAAGGAGTTCTAATAATATTCAAGTTATCAATATAAACAACAATTATAACAAATTCATATTCAAATCTTCTTATAAAACATATAGGCATATAGGATCATTTTTATAGCCTTCTTTTAACAAATATTCACTAAGACAATTATACCACATGCATTTAGATTATTTTAATTCATATACAAATTTATTTAATTTGATCGAATAAATTTCTCAAAAATTGTATACGTACTTCAAGCAACTTAAATCTTTCAACAATTTTCATATAAATATCGATATCAAATAAGTCATATAAATAGGTTGTAGCTACATTTATCAAATGCATTTCAATTCTTTCATATATTGCCAAGCTAACTAAATATAGAAATGTAATTGCATCCACCACAATAGAATATATCTCTTCTTAATCAATATCAAGTATTTGGGTAAAACCTTGTGTTGGTCACAAATAAATGTGCTAGAGAGGGGTGAATAGCACTTTTGGCTCTTACTAAACTTGAGTTCGAATTGGGGGCAAATTGAAGGTCAATGATGAAAATTTTGAAGCAAGATGAAAGAACGACTTAAGAAAAAATGAAAATGAAAAATAAAACAGAAGAGACAATACTCAAAGATTTATAATGGTTCAGTCAAAAACCTACAACCACTACCTTGATTGTTCAACCAAGGATTTTCCAAACCAAATCACTAAAAATAGTGGAATTTCCAAACTTCCACCAAGCTTTTACAATGGCTTTTCACAGGCTCAGCCACAACCTTTAACAATGATTTTTCACGGGATCAACTAAAACCCAAAATAGTTTTTCAAAGGCTCAACCATAACCTTTAACAATGGTTTTTCACAAGATCAATCAAAACCTAATACTAACTTTTCTAAAGCTAAGTTAGAACCTACCACAACAACCAAGCTAACCTAAGCTTGATCAACCCCTTAAAGTGCCTTGCACACTCTAAGTAATCAAGAAATGAAGAAAAGATGAAGTACAATTGATCACCTAGCTGATCTAAGATGTACAAAGCTAAGCTCAAACACTTTTTCAAAGGATAGGAATGAAATAGAAATATGAGAAATTGTTCATCAATGCTTAAATTTGTTAATCCGATTGGATTTTCATGTACATATATAGAAAATATCTTCTCATGAAAATTGAAATGTTCAAATGCTAATTTAGGAACAATTCTTGAAATATATTTTACGTTTGTGCTCAAATGATTATTTCAAAATTGATTTCTTGATTATGCATACTTATTCGATTAGAATGAACTCATTGAACTTAATGAAAATATTTTTGGTTCATCTACTATATTGGTCAAAACACTTGATTATATGATTTTTCTTTATGCTTGACCTTAAGGTTTGAAGTCTAAAACTTGACTTGAGCTATGCATTTGAACATGAATGTAATTGTCAAGTTTGATCATGGCATATATTGTGAGTTGACATAGTTGAAATTTATTTTGAATATTCATTTAAATGTTAACTATGTCTTCATTGAGCCTTAACGTTTACATGATCTAAAGATTTTGTGTGCATCCAACTTTAGCTTATAGGTCACCATAAACAACTTAACATGTCAAATAAAATATGGCTTATAGCTTTAGTTAGCAATGAATGCCTAATGTGCTTTGATTAAATATCTTTTTCTTGAATCTTGATAATTGGTATTCTGTAAAATCCAACCCTATAAATACATGTCATGACATACATGCACTGAGTAGCATGTTATTATGCTAGGAAAGCACATAAGAAAAGACGAAACCCGATATCGTACCTAACGGTACACTTGAGTTGATTTAACCTTGAACTAGTTCAAATAGGAATTTTAGGATGAAATTTAATATTTTATAGTCCAGGAATGAAAAAAATGATTGTTCGAAGTTCGATGGTTCATTTGGGGTAAAATTGGAAATTTTGATGTTCAAGGGCAAAATCGTCATTTTGCCACCTAAGATAATAATTTGATCATGAAGTGAAATTTTTGATCAAGATTAACTATTTGGAGTATAATTTAATGATAGGAAGTGAAAAAGTTTAATTCTGGTGATTTTTGGAGTGTAGGGGCAAAATCGTAATTTTGCCACCCACGGATAAAATTTGAGATTTTGAGAGAATTTAGATCAAATTTGACAAATTGGAGAATGGTATGAGTATAAGGGATGAAAAATATGTCTATGGGCAATTTTTCAATTTTTGGGGCAAAAATGTAATTTTTGACTTTTACGGGGGCAAAAGTGTAAATTTCAAAAAATTACTCCACCGAGACTTTGGATAAGTCTGAGAATTTTATCTAAGCTATGGATATGTGGGACAAGTGTATGGTGAAAATTTGGAAACAAATGGATGAAATTTAAAAAATGGGCCAATGGGAAAGTGACACATGGCATTTTTTAATGAAATAATATTATTTTAATGAAAAGTCAGCCATTTAAACCCAAATTTTGAGTGCTGGCCGGCCATAAAGAAGAACAAGAGAGGAAATAGAGAGGAAAGGAAGAAAAAAAGAAAAACCAAAGAGAAACAAGAAAATTCAAAGGGAAATTCGCGGTTTTCGACCGTTTACGCGTCTAACGGTAAGATTTTTCGATTTTAGCTTGATTTCTACCTTTCCTATGCCTTTATTTCCATTTAGCATGCTTGAGGAGAGAGATCAAAAAGTGATATCAAGGGCTGGACGAAATTCTAGGGGAGAGAAATTGAAATTTTTAGGTTTTGATTTTTAGTTAAATTGATAGTTTTAGTTAGTTAAATGTGTTTAGAAATTAAATTGGGCAAGAAATCATTAAATTTTCACAATACCCACTCTTGGCTGGATGCTCAATGCTGTACAATGATGATGAATTGATTTTATTCTAAGGAAAATGAAGAGAAAATGATGAAAAACGATTAAACGTGATAGAAAAACAAAGTAGAAAATTAACCGAGTTAATGTCCCATTTTTGGCCGAATTTTCCAAGGAAGGGAGTGAGCTGATTTTGTTGTTTTTAGAAGGTTATTGGCTGATATTTAATGGTTAGAAATGTTGGAGAGAGAATGGGATGATTTAGAGCTAAAATGGAGCGCGTTAGCAATTTATCGGGCAAAGTGCCAAAAATAGGTTAATACCGCGTTTAAGCCGTTTTAGGCTATTGCATTTCATACCATGCATTAGTATAGGATTTAAGTTAATTATATAGTGATTTAGCATCAATGTGATGAATTGTGTAAATTTTTGTAATGTGTCTAGGAGGAGAGCCTTCCGGAAAAGGCAAAGAAGTCGTACCCGACGAGTAGTGATCGGGGCGCTTAGAAAGCTTTTAGTTTGTACAAACGGTGAGTAAACTTATTATTATTGTAAATTATCTAGAGTTTATTTTTAAATGCCCTTTATGTATTTTATGAAATGAAAACGAGATTAAAACGGGATTTTTGATGTTTTAGGAATAAATGTGACAAATAAAAATATATTGTATTGATTATGAAATTGAGTAATTGGAGGCTGCAAATTGACTTGAAAAATATATATTTTCCTAGGAATGGCTTATGAGAAATGAGTATATGTGGCTATATTTTGTGAGTGCATTGGGAAATTTATGTAAGTTGTTTTTACTATGCAGGCTGGATAAATAAATAAAAGCCACGTTATACTGTCGAAATTTTATTAAAATTGGTGGGTTAGTCACTGCAGTGACGGGTTTCCGTGGACTGCCTATTAGAGGGGCACGGTAAACCCAGTTATATAGTTACTCCGGTTGTAGAGGCGAGGAGGGTAACTCCCGGGGTAGTATTAGAGCTCACTTCACGTCGAACCCCCACGTGAATGTGTAACTCGGCCAACGCCAAGGAACGGCTGGTTTTAAAAATAAAAATGTGTTTCACGTGTGAATATTTTAACACCCTTGGCGGACTCGGTTAGATGCCTCGGCCAAGGTATCCCCGAGGATTAGTTTTGGCTTGAGCCTTGTTTTAATAAAAGACATAAGCCTTAACAACTGTTTTGGTAAATTACAAATATTTTATGGTTTAAGAAATAAATTGAAAACATTATGAAATGGGTTGAAATTTGTTGTTTAAACTTGCCTCCATTTTACTCGCCTTTAGATATTTATGATAATGTCTGTTTACTCATTGGGATTGCAAAATCTCACCCAACTCCTTTCCACCCATTTCAGGTTCAGTATAGACTGTAGATAGCTGATCTCATCGAGGACTACCATTGGATCTGCATTTTCCAAACCGTAGGTTCACAGTCCTCTTTACTTTTGTTTATTCGGGGGCCCTCTTGTTATTGTAAATTAAATTAAATATTTTGGCTTACTGTATTTCAGTATGTATAAATTTATTTAGCTTTTACGCTATAAAAATTATTCACGTATAACTCTATAAATATTGTTTTATAAGAAAATAGAATATTTTCCTTAATATTTCTTTTATTTTCTTATTATATTCAAATAACCGTAATTTCGTTTTAAATGAAGATTTTAGACTTTTAAACTCATTTTGAATATGAATTATGTGTTTTGTACTTGTATATTACGTTTTAGCCAGTTTCGAAATTTTTGAGAAAAAAATGACCAAAATACCCCTGTGTGGCGAAAATTTTATTTTGATTGTTTTTGATCTAAAATAGTATATATTCTCTAAAAACTCGATATTTAACAATGATTGCTCACAGGAAAGGAAAGAAACTGATATGTAAGCCTTGCGGGGTTCCGGTTGGCATTCCGGATAATGAGTGTCAATCGGGACGTCGCGACGATTGTCATGGACCTGAGGGAGGTTCCGGGTCGTGACATATTCATTGATGATTGAATGTTCACTTTGAATATATTCATGAGTTGAGTGCTTTACTTTCAATATTCTATAACAATTGATATCACTCATGAATCATGAATTATTGAGAACTTGCATGTACTTTGAACTTCAATGGTTATATATTTTTTCAATAGGTATATGTCTATATTGAACTCATGCCTGCATTTTGATGAACAAAATTTGAATCATGATTAAGGAAGATAGCCATGTTATTTCTTATAATCATGTTTGTGCTTATTTGATCATAACTTTCATACATGATTGCAATAAATGCAAAATGCTTTAGTCATGCTTCATTAATAATGATATGCATTTTGTGAAAGTTCTCTTTAAATTGACAATTTCATATATAATTTGAAAAATACATCTTGCAATGCTTGCTTTAAAATGACTTGAATGAATGACCGCTTGAAATTGATTTGGAAGAATACTTGTTAAAAATGCTTAATAATGATATTTTTTCTCTTTAATTTGCTATTTTTAGGAAATTTCTTGGAAATGCTTGATTAATACTACTTGGTTGATTGATATTGAGAATAAATAATGAATGCTTGATGATGATTGATAATACTTGATGATAATTGAGAATAATACTTGAAGACTAATGATACCTTAGACATGTCTAGGAACTACTTTGCAAACACTTCTTGAAAATATAAGTATTTGATGCATATGTTGAACATTTATTCAAATACTCATACTCTTTTAGCTCCATGAATACTTGAGTATTACGAAAATAAATTGAATATCCATTTGAATGCTCATTTATTCTAGGCTCATGATTTCTCTCGTAATGTTTGATCGATTAAGGATCTCTAACAATTTTTCTTGAGCTTATGATTTCTTAAGGGGGAGTCAATCATTGTCATTGATATCATAAGGAATTAAAATTAAATCATTTCAAATGCAAATTATGCTCATAGTTTTGTCATATAAAAAAGGGGGAGATTGTTAGCTTTAAAATTATTATAGTTTTTATTATGACAAAATGATTAAATTTGCTTGAACATTATTTGAGTAATCTTTGACAATTTCTTGAAATGATTTAACTCTCATACATTTGTTCTTACATAGACACAAGTTTGACTCTTGAAGTTATTGAACTATATCTATAAGCTTGTATGACTTAAGTATATGAGTGCTTATGATTCTTATTTATTAAAGTCTGATTTAAAGATTAAAGAAAAATCTAGGTGCACTCATTAAAGGAGAGTTTTGAATATCTATTTTAATGATGGCCAAAAAGGAAAGAAGGAAGACTAAATTAAATAAAGTTAAATAGATTTTCATGTTTAATTTATGTGTGTGATGCTCAGTTTTGGTTTTGTTGAATATTATGTAAAGAAAACTAGATGCATTGACTAAGGGGGAGCAACTCATTACAGACAAAGATTTGAAGTATTCATATTGAACATAGACATTGCACTCTTAATCTAAGAGTGTTTTGTCATCATAAAAAATAAAAGATAGAGAATGTTGACTCCATTAGTTTTTGATGATAATAAAACATTCACATTCATTTATGTCTAATATCTCTACTTGAGTGTGCAGGACAAAAATTGTATGCCAAAAATAAATTAATCATTCAAAGGCTCATATAAAAAATCATATGAACAAGAAGCTACAATTGATCAACAGAACAGAAGCCTCTTAGTTGGATAATGAAGGGTATTAGTCAGCTAAAATTCAAATTAGAAGTTGGCGGGCTCAAGAGCATTGAAAGACAGAGAAGACTTAGTCGACCAAGAACTAAGTTAGTGGACTAAAAGCCTACTGCCAGAAATCTGAACTTCAAGATAGAAACAACTTAATCGACTAAGAAGGAAGTTAGTCGACTAAGTGCTCATTGCTAGAAACTGGGATCAAAAGACAAAAACGACTTAGCCGACTAAGAGCGTAGTTAGTCAACTAAGATCATTCTGTTAGAAAACTTGAATTGAGCACTAGGAGACAAAATAACAGCTAGAAACGGCTAGTTTTTGTCTTCAACTGTCAAAATTGATTTTACAAGTATTTAAAATCTCTCCAACAGTAAAAAACAAGAGAGAGAAGTTGTCCAAAGTGATTTTGAGCTTAGAATACCAAAAACCTTCTCTTGTCACTTATATTTCACTTCTATCCTATAGACAACTCTACCCTATCATAGTCTGATACAAGGTTAGCTCATGACAAATGGCCTTTCATGCCACATTAATGGCAAACATTTTTTATATTTTTTTATTCTATCCGCTTTTGTCTTTTCCTTATATCTCTTCATTACTTGTCTATTTCTAGTGGGTAAAAGTATTCATCCATTTCTGATAGATAAAGTTATCTATTCATTTTTGGTTGGTAAAGTTATTCATCCACCTTTGGTAGGTAAAGATATCCGTCCACCTTTGGCGAGTAAAGGTATCCATGTACCTCTTGAAGGTAAAAGTATTAATCCATTTCTAGTGGTTAAATGTATTATTATAATAGTGATTAATGTTGCATTCACTTCAGGGAATGGATGAAGTTTTTATATTCTATTTTGACTTAGTTTTTAACTTGAGTTGAACTCAAATTGGCAAAATAAGTTGATTTAATTACAACTTTCATAATTTACAAATACCTATTCTTTTAGACTTATTCAACCCTTACCCATTTTACTTTTTATTTAGGGGTAAAAGACACTGACTCCCTCAACTTTTAATTATAATTACACGCAGGCCTCTTAATTTTCAAATGGACACTACGCCCCAAATGTGTAAACAATGTTAATATCTAAACGTGAAATATCTAAAATGTCTTTCTTTTTTTCAACTCTTTTCCTTTCTCTCTAACCGGTTGGTGGCACTCCCTTACATCGGCCAACCACCCCACGATCGAATCTGTTTATGGAATGCCAGATTTGGTTCGATCTTCCCAAGGGAGTGCAAGATTTGGCCGCACACCCTAAATCTCAAGCTCCCTTAGGGAGCATTGTCGGCCGTGTAGTGGCCAATCGCGAGGTGGCTGGTTGAGAGCTTTTTTTTTTTGTGGTAAAATACCCTTACCTCTTTAAGTGTTGATCAAAATCACACAAAAGTCCATTAGTTTTTATTGATTTTTGTATTTAACTTTACATGATTTGTAGATACTTACACTTAGTTTTGATCAATGAATAGAAAATTGTCAAATTGTTAGTTGTTACGCAAAATCATATTTTATTAAATTCTAATATTTTAGTTTATGCTAATGAGAAATGAGTAGTAATATTTAATCGGTTTTTGCATAAATAAGTCATGAAAAAATATTTTAAAATGTAAAAAATTATCTCACAAGACTCAATTTTTGGGCAACAATAACATAATTTTACTAATGATGGTACTCAATAATTTTTTAAGTAAAGTCATGTTGAATTTGATTTAACTATTCTCTTAATAAATATTGGATTGAGAAATTTTTTTAATTATTATTATTATTTTAATTATGACACCACTCAAAAAAATTTTGGATCCACCTTTGCTACCACGTCATCACATTAGTGTCACATGGCACTACCACATCATCATAAAAGTGCCACGTTACTAAAAGCGCTATGTCAAGGCTAACATCATCACTTTTAACAGCAAAATTGGATGTCGTTAAAGGAATAGACGAAATTAGAGTAATTCTCAAAATCAAATAACTAAAATATTTCGATTTTGAGTATAGAGATTAAATTAGACAAAATGCATAAATATAAAAACTTGGTGAGTATTTTGATCATTTTTTGTTCTTTATATTGCATTAAAAATAATCAAACATCCCCATTATTCACCCAAAAAAAATCATCATTTCCATAAAAATAAAAATAAAAACATTCCAAGTAAAAATACCCTAACTAAAGCTTTAGAAAGGAAAATATTTTAATAATTAAAGTATGAGATTTTGTTTAAAAATTCTAAATTCAAATCTTAGAAGAGAGTAAGATTTGCGAGATTGAATTATCCTATGGTTTAAGTTCAAGCCATAAAAAGCAGAAAGAAAAAGAACGAAAAAAAAAGGCAGGCCATGCGGGCGAGAGAATCCCACAGAAGAACAACAAGATATCCAAAAAGGACCAAATCAAATTCGACTACACAAGAGAACATAGCTTGGAGCTGTTGTTGGTTCCAACTTTAGCTCTTGGCTCTTGCAAAGCTCAAGATTTGATGTCTCAATTGAATTGGTATTTGTTAAATAAAATAAACAAATATATATATTTTTTATTTATTTTTTATTTGATTTTTAGGGAAAACTAAAAAAAAATTAACTTATTATAATAATTTGTTATAAATTAATGTATTGTGATTTTAATATTAAAAAGTAAAAATTTTAGAATTGAAGTATAAACGTGTTAAGAGTTAAAAAATGGAAAATATATAATTTGGGAGCATTAAAAAAAGGAAAAATAATAAAAAAATTCGACAAAAGGAGTTACTTCTTTTTATATCTTATAGTATTATTTTAAATTTAAATTAATCTTCTTATAGATGAATCTAAGTCTAACAATTAACGTATAAATATATTAAATGCTTAGGAAAAACTTTATTAAAAAATGGCATGATATCTTACCTAATTTTGATTGAAACGAATAAAATTTGAGAGATAACTTCCAAGTTGTGACCTAACCTCAATTAATTATTTGATATCTTCCGATTTAGATTGACCAATTCAAAAACAAGGGTGAACAGCTAGTGAAAAATCACTATAATTATAATTTGATAATTTAATTGTTTTCACTGTTGTTTGGTTTATTGTTATCGGGACACCTTAAAAAATGCTTTTAAGGTTTGACATATTACTTCATTGCAGGGTGAATTGAGATGGGAGTAAGATTTGGCTGATTTTAATATAAAAATTAAAATATTTACTAAATATTTGTAACATACATTGGTGTAATTATCTCTTAATTGGATTAACTTAGAACAGTTGAAACTTAGGCTTGAAGAAAGATTACAAGTCAAAAAGGAAGTGACAGAACATGAGGCGCTGGCAAGCTTCTAGTTGTAAGCTTCTAATGTAAATCTTAATTATAATGATTCTCACTTACAAAGGGTATTATACTAATTTTAATTTTATATTTTCCATATAAGCTTATTTATTGTTGTTTTAAATATATAAATCATAGCTTAAATAATTATTCAAATAATAGAAAAATTGCCATTCCAAGGGTTTTTGGTATTCGGTAACTTGTTTTACATAATTGCTTGTTAAGGGTTTTGTAGTTCTAAAAGTATTTTTTATATATCATTGAGTTAAAGTGAATTTATATTTAATAATATTATCAATATATATATATATATATATATATATATATTATACACTATTACTTAATCACATAAAGTATCGTCTTATAACTGTATTATAATAAAAATTCAAAAAAATTAAAATATATACTCTTAATTTATTTTAAAAAATTTTAAAACTATTTATTAATGAAATGACAACATTTGATTAAAAATTAATGTATAAAATTTATATATTAATAACACATCATATATAAATCTATAAATGAATATGTGACATGTGACTAAATCTGTTATAAAATTTTTAAATTACGTTGTTTATGTATTAAATAATAATTTTGTAAATTAAAACTAAGGACTTTATACAGAAAGATCGTTTACAGCTCCTTTCACGTTACAATTATTTGCCTTGACCTTAAAGGCAATTCAAAGCTTGCTGCAAAGTTCTTTTGAAAAATAAAGGAAGAAGATACTTTTGACAGGAGTAATTTGCGGTGATGCAGACAATCATAACAATTTAGAGATATCACTTTTGAAATTTCATAGTATCCACCCCACCATATGGAGTATTCTATGTTTTGAATTATTAGTCTTAACGTTTTGTCTCATAAAAAGAAAAACTTTTGAATCCGTGTAAACTCTTAAATGCCAAAAATCACGTTAGTACACAATTGATATAAAATTCATGATTTCTTTATAAGACTATGACATCTTCCATTAGCTACCTTTTAAGAGCTTCTTTTCGATGGAAGATTTATGACTTTACCAGTTAAAAGCATATCCCTTTGATGTGGGATTTACATGGTTCCATACTAAGACTATGATGTATTCTCTCACTTAACAAGGACCCACTGTCTTCAATGACACATCACTAGTAATCAAAGTCAATTCTGATATCAAGTGTCATGGTCCACACAATCCCCTATCAGAGGTGAGCATCAGTCAGTTTCGATCAGTTTCAGTTTCAAGAGAAACCAAAACCACCAAAACTGATTTTCCTTATGACCGACCAAGACCGACCAGTCATAAGGAAAGATTGGCCAACCGAAACAGACCTCGGTTTTGGTCGATTGGAGGGTGGATTGGACTTAACTTGAGCTTGGGCTTAAATGGCCCAAAAATGTTAAAATCATGAAAAAATTTGTATTAGGTTTGGGCTTAAATTTGTGTCAAGTCCATTTCTATAATTGAAATCAAACCCATATTGTTTAAATAAATAATCCAACCCATATTATTATTTTTTAATTATATAATTAAACACTATATAATTTTTTTAATAAAAATCAATAAACACGATATTATTTATTTATAAGAATGTCCAATCAATAACTTATTTTTTTTAAAAGAAGCAATTAATATCATATATTAAATTGGCTAACAAGAATATTAAACAAAATGGAAAAGATTAGGGAAAAAGATTTTCATAAATTGTACATAATATGCAATGCAATTTAGTAATTTATGCAATACAATTAATTTAAATCCGAAAAATACAATATAAATTAATAAATTGTACACACTACAAATTCATAAAAGTTAGAAGTTACACAACCAAAAGTGAGACAACATAAATTACTAAAATTTAAAACATAGATTTGATGGACCTCGGAGGCTCAGACCTCTAACTCCAATGCAGCAAATTTTCAAAACATGTTCCTAAAAATATTAAAATATAAAATAATTAGTATAAAAGATTATGTTAAGATAATCTAAATAAATTATAAATGTAAATCTGCATAACACTTATGAATAATATTACCTGAAAAGTGAAAATAGTCTATAGGAATAACACGTTACACAGAGTCAAAGTCAAAGTTAGATCCAGCCTCAATCTCATGTATGGCTTCTAATGTAATCTTTGTTAAATCTAAAAAATAAAAAAACAAATATGGTAAAATTTTTAAACAAAGAACTAGAGAGACAAAGAAATAAATTGAGAAAAAAAGATACTATATTATGGTAAATTAAACAAAGAAATAATTACCAAAATAGAGTTTATCGAGCTCGTCCAAATCATCCTCAAGCTGCTTCGGATCACCACATGGTTTGCCATATAACCAATCTTGAGCACAAATAAGTGCTTGCACGATCTTAGGAGTCAAAGAACTCCTATATGCATCAAGCACATGTCCACTGGTACTAAAAGTAGATTTTGAAGCAATTGTTGATATGGGAACCACCAATACATCACGAGCAATAGCAGCAAATATAGGAAACCTATACTGATTGAGTTTCCACCACATGAGAACATCAAAGTCAGTATCTTCGCTAGCATCATCATCCAACGGCTCAGATAAATATTTTTTCAATTCCAATTGCTGCTCCTCTAAGCCACTGTTTAACCAATGCCTTTTAAAAGCGCCCAATCTCTCCATAGTAGTTATTAAGGCCTTGCCACTTGAAATAATAGCAACCATGTCCACCTTCACCACCAGTGACTTGTCTCATTGACATTTGAGACTCTTGACCACTTTCACTAACATGACATTGAGGTTGGGGTTGCAACATATTCTTATAACATTGAAACACCTCATCCATTGTTTTTCTCACCAAAGAAAACATCAACAAAGCTTGCTCGAGAGAATACATATCATGCAAAGTAAATTCAACATAAGTAAGCTTTTTTCTCGGATCAAGAATCGAGGCAATGTACAACATCAAATTTATTTTTTCCACATTCTCCTAATACTTGTCAAATTTAGCTTTCATTCTCATTGCCATAGACTTCAAATTGACATCATCACTTACTTGCCATTCAATCAAAGTGCCATATATATAAAAAATAAAATCAAGAAAAAAAAATTAACAGTGACATAAGATGTACCTGAAACATTCATAGTCATATCATAAAACTCTTTCAAAAAAGAGAAATCCTCTTAACAGTTGCCTAATCGTTATCATTAGCCACCCCACCTCCATTCCTCAATAGTTCACTTTTGTAACTGCTATCACAATATTCAAATAATGCAAAAGCCTTTTCAAATTTCACAACTATATCTAACATCAAAAAAGTAGAATTCCATCTAGTACACACATCCAAACTCAATAAACACTTACTATCTACTCTTGTACTAAAAGCACACTCCTTAAACGTGGTTAATTTAGAAGGAGATTGTTTAATATATCTCACTGCTGATCTAACACAAGCAATTGAATCATTGATATCCTTTAACCCCTCAATCACAATTAGGGTAACAATATGTGCAATGCATCTCATATTAAAAAATTTACCTCTTAAAATACTAGTTTTAGCAACATTAATTTTTTTCTTTAAATATCCTATTGCAACATCATTGGAACTAGCATTATCAACAGTAATAGAAAAAATCTTTTGAATCCCCCAATGAACCAGACATCTATCAGTTGCCTTCCTAATAGCCTGACCTTTGTGACTAGTAATAGGATAAAAAGTTCAAAATCTTTTTTTGCAACTTTCAATCTTTATTAATAAAATGAGCTGTCAGACACAAATAATTAATTTTTTGTACTAAAGTCCATGTGTCTGTGGTGAGACATATTTTACTAAAACATGATCTCAAAAATTTTTTCATATGAGTTTTTTCATCAGCATAAACCTTATAACAATCCCTAGCAACAATCCATCGTGATGATATATGAAATCTAAGACATGCTTCATTCTTGTGTTTCCTATACCTTTTCGCTTCAACAAATTTAAAAGGCAACTCATCTATAATGATCATCTCAACTAAACTCCTCCTAATTGCATCATGATCAAACTTTCAACTACCCAATGACCCATCTCTTCTTGATGAAAAAACTAATTTCATTTGATTACTTTCCTCACTAGCACAGAGTATTTTCAACTTCGGACAAACCTTAATATAATTATTTAAAGAAGATGTTCCATTTTTTTTGTATCAACATATAAAATCTTATCACAATGACTACATCTAGCCTTATGTTTACCTTTTTCATCAACAAATTTTGTGAAGTGATCCCACACAAGCAATGACGTCTTTGATGGTTCCTTTTGCTTCTGCGGTTTAGAGCTTATTACTTCACTTCTTGCATTGCCTTCGATTGCACTTGCATCAACTTGAGGTGTAGATGTTGAATCATTGGTTGCCAAATTTATATTGTCTTCAATTTCATTTGACATCTACAAAAAAAAATCATCATATAAGTAAATTTGGTATGCTAAAGTGAAGAAGAATAATAGTATTATGCATAAGAAAAAACACAGTAAAAAACATATTGAAAAAAATGTATATTTCATTATTAATATTAATATTGTAAGTATTAATCATGAAGATTAAAAATATCTTTCTAAGTTCTAACCTAAACCATGTCATTTCTAATTTGTCATACTTTAATGGAGCGTAATATGAATGATTTAAATCCTTAAACATTTTTTAAATTAATTTTGATTTATGAATATGGAAAACAAAAAATTTAATATAATGGTTGATATCCCATTTTTGTTTTTGGATTAATATCTTCAATTTGTTCTTTGATTGATGTGTCCTTCATATGACTCATGTCTCCTTTCTATTATAAGAGGTTGAACATGTGATTTTTGGATCGTATTAATTTAACAAAAAAATTGACTCTTATACACATGTTAATTTTTGGACACATAGAACTTAACTTAATGAGGATGTAACATGAAATTATTTGTCAAAACCTAAACATTTCTATGATTTATTGATTAAGTATTTTTTTGGAACTTGCAAATAAAACAAATTTTCTTGGGAAAAAAAAAATCAATGCAAGCATCAATTTGGTCATTGATAGTATGTTATGAATTAAATTTGGTCAATGATAGTATGTTATGAATTATATAAAAACTTAGACATGAATAAAAATTTTTATTTTTATGATCTTAATTAATAAAATACAAAAATAATAGTTACTTAAGAGTTTAAAAAGGAATAATAATATAAAATCCAAATTTATTTCTAAATTTTAACTTTATATTTCTTTACATAAAGATATTAAAAAAATGTATATTTCATTATCTAAAAATCAGGTTCAATTTTCTCTAATTCATATTGTAAGTATTAATGTAAAAAATATTTAATAAAGAAAATTAATTGAATAACTAAAATTCAGGTTCAATTTTCTCTAATTCATGTTGTAAGTATTAATGTAAAAAATATTTAATAAAGAAAAGAAACTAAAAAACTAAAAATCAAGTTCAATATTCTCTAATTCATGTTGTAATAATAGACATGAGACAAGAACCAATTTTCTCTAAATAAGCTAGACTGTTGGAGGCTGGAGCACAACCGAGAGATCGGGACAGGGAAGACCATCTTTCATTGTTCAGTCATTAGTGTTCACAATTCACATACACAAAAACGAAAATCACAACAAGAGCCCCACAAATCACAAAACCCATGAAAATACAAAAATTTGAAGCTGTCAACTACTCAATTCTTCAACATTGAATATATCTTGAGGCTTGAACAAAAGGAAGATGACAGCAAGTCAGCAACTGCAAGAGACGATCGGCGATTGGTGAGGAGGATGGCAACGATAGCAAGGGGTCGGCGACAGCAATTGATGAGGACCAAGGAAGAAGCCAAAAAAGTTTTTAGGGTTTTAAAAGGAAAAAAAAAAAAGGACTGATTTGATGAGTGAATACAAAAATCGAGGAAGGGAAAAAAAGTTAAAGAAGACAAAAAGGGCTTAAATAGGTTAAAAATGAAATTTCACCCCTCCCCCTCAGTTTTTCTGTTGGCTCGGGTGGGGAGGAAGTGTGATCGGCAACCGAACCGTGAAGCACTCAAAACTGACGATTAAAACCGACCTTCGAAACCAACACCAAATAACCGAGCCGACTGTGACCACCGACATCGGTTCCAAATGATTGCACTATTGCAACCGACCGGTGCTCTCTCCTATCCCTTATGAGATATTATCCGCCTTTGATCCGTTGGACACACGATTTTATCCCAAAGAAAAGCGTCTCACAAATTAAAACTACTGCGAACCCTTACCTGCTTACCTTTACTTCTTACACTTCTTGCATCCATCATTTGATCTCATTTGCTCTTACATTTCATTCCTCAAATAGTCAAGCTGGAACTCTCCATTCTCAAATAGTTAGGTTTCAACTTTGAATAGTTTAATCCTACTTAGCATTTTAGTTCAATAATATAAGAAATAGTTTTTACAAAGATAATTCACTATTTAAAAATTATATACTTCATAAAAAGGCTCAGATCCTCCGATTTTATACAGTGATTTGCTATTACACGTTATTAATATTGCACATGATACACCAAAGCCACTAAAGCTAATATTATTTCAGTTTTCTCAATCCCAAGTGTCTCATCTCTGCTTTGCAACTGCAAGCTTAGTACTGTTTCCTACTTGGGTTTCAGTTTCAGGGAAGCACTGCAAAATAACCATAGTTAAGATGAAGTCCGTGAAAATAATTGTATATAACATTAGATGCAACCTGGTATTATAAGAAAAAGCTTACCTATTGATACAGTAACGCTTTCCTGTAGGTCGAGGTCCATCATCAAAGACATGGCCAAGATGAGCATCGCAAGTAGCACAAAGAACTTCTTGACGAGGCATAAAAATTATTGACAGATCTAATTTTGACTTCACATTGTTTCCTATAGGCTGATAATATGATGGCCAGCCAGTTCCACTATCAAATTTAGTCGATGATCTGGAGGACAGGATCATGGTTGCTAAGGGTTTCAAATATTGTAAAATTGAATTGATTTTGATCCTCACAAACTCCTAACAAAACCAGAGGACTTACTCAAAAAGAGGCGTGTCACAACATATGCAATGATAAGTTCCAGGGGTTTTTGTGTTCCAGTATTCCCTGCCCATAGAAAAAACGAAAACAGAACAAATTAGGAGTAGAAGGGGGATGATTATATCAATAGCTGTCAGTTCGGTACAGATAAGGACAAAAAACAATCATGTGATGCCCGCCAAGTATTTTAGCGCCTTCAGTCTAAATGATTCCCATGTCTGGTACTAAGCGTGTATAAGGCAGGCTCATTAGAATGTGACTTGGCAGGATTTAAGGCCATCCAGACATTGCAGCTACCATCCCAGCAGCTTTTTGAGCGATAACAAAAGAGATAAGATATAATGACCCATACACCAATAATCAATTAGCAACATGATCTTTAAAACTGAAAAAAGAAAGACGTGGCTAGATGCACAAATGGAATAAGAGAATTGCCAAAAGCACTAACAAACCTTTCTGTTGACTACATAAGAGCTAGTCATCCTTGTTAGCTACAAAAATACACAAATGATGTTGGGTGGTATGTCTGCAGCATGCAATAGATTCGGAGCTCAAGCAGATATTTTACTGCCTGAATTGATCAATCACATGAAATAAGTGTTCAAATCCAGGCGGGTTACCAGTCCAAATGGGTTTCACATGCCATCCAAATGCTTATATGTAGTGTTTAGTAAGATGGTGCTCTGCACTGTTCTGTAGCTAACAAACCAGCCAATCTGTTTAGCAAATCGATTAATACATCAGTTATTCAACCAAACTGCACAAGGGTTTTAAAGTTTAGATGCCAAATTGAACACTATTGAGTTCAGATGCCACATACAATGACCATATGTTCAAGGTCATTTACATCTCTATTTATAACAAACCCCCTTGTAGATCTTCACTACCAGCTATACTATATGTTCTATTTATATGTAGTCAAACTTCCTCAATTGCTTTCCAAAAGTATGAAGCATTATTGACACAGAAACAGCTTAATAACCAAGTCAGCTCAACTACATACAATTTAAACTTCACATTGAGAAGAAGTGAAATTTGGAAACAAACTCTCTAGGCACCAATTAATTTGCACTACAAGTAGGAAAAATGCTCATGTGCGTGTCTTTCCACAATTTACTAGTGTTCACCACCCACTTTGTAGGGAGAGAAGAACATCATTAAAAGATTTAAGTCATTCATCAAAAAATTATATAGGACACCTGCATAGGTGGGACAACTACATAAAACGTTTAGAAGACCAAGAAACAGCTGTCAATAGATTAGTACTAAGAAGAAACCTCAGAAGCTCAGAAAAGAAAATATGCAAAGACCATAATCTGTCAGATTAGCAACATTTTTTAGAAATTGTTCAGACCATTATGTTACAAAGAAAAAAGCTTTTTCAGAAGTTGAACCTGGAAAAGCAGTGCTGATTCTATCCATAGAACATACCCAGTGAAAGCTCTCTCTGTCCCTTTTTGTCGAGTAATGTAAAATTGTTCCGGTGTAAGCATCTTCTTCCATTCTTCATCACTTACAGAAACATAGTCAACTGCACTGGGCTCTGCACAGGACAGACAATCAACATCTAATGGCCCTAACCCAATTCAGATTTTTAGTAATAAAAGAAAAATTACAATGCAGGGTTGACAAGAAACAAATAAGAACATCCATTCATCCAAATAAGTCCCAGAAAAGGTGATTTAAAATTATATCAGTTGTTCAAAGTAGAAACAGGAGAGAGATAAGATAGCAAGTAGGATTTTATGTACAAAGCTGATGACAACATATATAAACTTTACCAAATACTGTGTCTTGAAAAATGGTGGAGTTTGAAAAACTAACTTATGCTCTAACATTCTCTGCTTTACTGTGTATCATAATAAGTCAGATAGGTGGGCCTAGGCCTCAAGTTCCACAAAATCCAAGAAGGAAAAAATGATGCTTTGATAAACCTCAAAATTTTAGTACTATTAGAAAAAAAAAAACACAACAGCTCTACCACCTCGGTTTCAGGATGAACCGTAATAGGTCGGTCTATTGGAGCAGGTCGAGGCCTAAAGTTCAACTTAAACCAAGGAAAAGAAGATGCTTTGTTAAATTTTTCCTTGTAAGAAATTATGAAATTCAATTACTATTATGCATTACAGTTATTCATACAGTTCACAAATTTAAAAGTATTATCAAATAACAAAAGTAGTATAAAAACAATAACAACTGAATATGATATAGACCACAATAAGCAAGACCAGTTCTTATAGCTTTTCCTCAACCAAAACTTCTCAATGTGTTAAAACCGCTTCTTTTTATCATGAAGTCCATTGAAATTCCATGTCCCTCAGCATATGTCTATTTAGTTTCTTCTTTTGATCTCTTGAATTTAGTCCTACAAAAGAAGGTCAGCTCATATGGCAGAAAAAGTTTATTTTAGCTTAAAACCTAGGATGAGTATGCCCAAAACAGGCAATCCTAATCTTTTCGAGCTTAAGTTTTCTTCATTCAATAAATCTAACCAATCTAAATCAATCTTCCAGTAAACAATAATTACATTGCAAGAAGACAGTACATTAAGAATTCTTTTCATTCCTGAACAGCTTTGACAATACCAGGTTCTTTATATTCCAACCCAACAAGTGCGTACTGGAGGGCATGACCAAGATCACATCAACCAAAATACTGAAATGTGTTTATCTACAGCACTGTAACCAAAGATGAGATCAATATCACTTCTTATGGGAGGCTCCGAGACAAATAAAACATTGTGCCCAGGCATAAAATTGTTCAATTCAAGTTGATATTGAACCAGCATGCATCTGCTCTGTGGTTAGCACTTCAACACAAATTACAAATCCTATACAGATTGATCCAAATTTTGCAGAACTCAACCTGTCTTCTCTCAAAAGCTGTAGAACCACAGAATATTTCTTTTTTAACAGTGTTTGATACAATATTGTGGAAAGAATGTCTTTAAATAGGAAGTTTTAAGAGGTATGTTTTGACTTGGCAACACAAAGTTGACTGATTATGTTCTCAATGCAAAAGCAATGCTAGTATCAGGATCTCAGAGGACCATGTTTGCCCTGCTGTTTACCAAATATGGCTAGATGACATTAGCAAAATCTTCTTCATTTCTGTTCCTTTCTACACATGTCATAATTAGCTAAGTGGACGCACTCCACTGTTCTTGCTTAACCCCATTGTATCAAAAGACTAGCAAAGAGGTGTAACACACTCCCACATCTGTACCATTACCGATACGTATCACATTCCTGGTAATAATAATCCAGCCTCTTCCTGTCACGGCGAAGATTGTTTCAAGGAAAAGAAGCACACACTTTGAACTTCACTGTTCTGCTTTCTCACTACTATATCTTTCCAGCTAAACAACAAAAAAACATTCCCGATTCCCAAGACCTCCCGAGGCATCAACCCCCACACTCCCCTTAGTACTAAAAGCAATACACTGCACAGCCGGAACCAAAGATGATCAACACATGCAGCCACACCTAATGCTCATTTATGGAACATGCACACCAAGCAAAGGTGATAGAAATCCTTGACATCAGCCAGGGATACTTCGAATTAAAAATTATCAGTGATACATAATTTTTCACCTATAGATGGAAGGCAGACTCGACCAAAAGAAGCATATCGTTATAGAACTCATAGAGGAATGAACTTAATCTAACTTACTATCTCACAAGAATCAATTCAAAAAATTTACGATCATATCCAAATAAAAGAAAATACCTCTAACGTTGTCGGGTCTCTGAGAAGAAGCAAAAGAACCCATTGATCGAACTGAGAAGGAAACTTGTCTGAGTTTCTTAAGGACACCAAAAGCCTCGTATTTGACCCTGAAACTGAATTGGGTTTGCCAAGGAATATATGTTCCTATGCTTAAACTGTTTATGGCCATACTGCTGAACAACTCATAACACAAATTCTCAAACAGTCAAATTGTTGACGTTCCCCATTTTTATATTAAATAATGATGACATAAACAAATTATATTTGGAATCTGAACCTTTCAACAAAGTAAGATGATGGATTTTTGTGGCTTGATTTTGAATGGGAAATGGGATTGTACCGAATGGTCGAAAGTTTTAGTCATAATCAGGATACGTGGCTGCCTGTGATGGAAGAGTTGCAAGAAGAGGTTCTGGACTCTCCACGTTCATAACTCGTCCACCTTAAAAGTGTACACGGGGCGGGTTATCCATTGGGCCAGCAGGCTTGGCTCAATTTCGATCGGCATTTATATGATTTTTTTATTTAAACATGGTCCGACCCAATTAGATTATTCTATTAATAATTAATATCTTTATTTAAGTTTATTTTAAAATTAAAATCGTTGTCTTATAATTTTAATAGTAAAAGATATATGGATGGACCATAAGGATCGAATTTATTTGTTAAGATAAATTTCACTTACACTCTTTATGATTTCAACTTTTTTCACATGATTATATATATTATATTATAAATTATAGATTATAGATTAAATATCTCAAAATTATAAATATATACACACACTACTATCAACCGTTACTTGACTTAAATGATTGTTGTTTTCAAGTCAAAGTAACTCACAAATCCCTGCATTATAGTACTTTTTTTTTCAATTTAATCTCTCTACTTAAAATTAGTTAATGCAGTTCATGCACCCACATTATATACAATTAAGTCCTTTTAGCTAACTCTATCTAAATTCACCGTTAGTGATGTTGATATGGTGCTAATGTGTTGGGCAAAATTTTTTTTTACCGCATCAGTTTCTCTATGCCACATCATAGGAATTAAATTATACAAAATTGCAAAATGAATAAATTAAATTGAACAAAACTCTATAGTACATGGTTTATATTAAACAAAACTTTATAATACATGGACTAAATTTAACAAAACTCTATAATATCAAGAGTAAATTGATTACTTTTACAATTTTACATCATTCATCATTCATATCTAGTAGGAAGTTATTGGTGAGAAGAAAACTATTTGGATTGTGTTCACAATATTATTGCCTTACTTTTACCATTAAAACACTTATTTTGTTGCTTTTGTCACAGGAAATTGCATAACAGAAGCAAACCAGTAGATCGAATTCATCAATTGCTGATTTGCCAACACAAGAAAGCATAAAAAATGCCCGATGATCCATTGTGTGGTTATATCAGGATATTGTAGGTTGTTAATCTGTTGTTGTTTTGCTGTGTGGTTTGAATTGTTGCTACAATTTGGTCTTACACTTGTTTTTGTAACTAGCTAATGAAATGTTATTATTTTGACATCAAAATGTCAAGTGATCAATTGTTCTCTTCTTATTTTGTAACTGATCTAGAGAATAGGCAATGTTAGTAGTGTGAATACAGTAAAGATGCTGCAAAAATTTTGACTCAGCTCAATTCATCTAAGTAATTTTGGGGTATATGTATCTTTTGATCATAAGCATATACATGAAAATTATGGCTCAATATTTTTTTATATTGATCTAGAGGTGGATCATTGGTTCTTTCTATTAGTAAATTCCTTTTGTAACTGTACTTGATTTTTTTTTTTATAATTAAGTAATGTAATTAGTTCGTACACTTTTATAAAAATGGGAAGTTAATATAATAATGTCATTTTAGTATATACTTTTTCTTGAATTGCATAAATAGATCAATCAAATAAAAGATTTTCATACACTTTATATTTAAGTAAAAATTACATTTAACTATAATGTTTTAACATTTTCATACACTTCTTACCCTCGTTTTAGCTTATAGAACAATCAACATTCTCATATGTAATGCTAAACAAAAAAAAATGTAAAAGTATTCAATTTAGTTTCTATTTCATAGAAATTTGTTTAATTTGATTCTTATATTATAAAATTTTATTTAATTTAATTCTTATATTATAAAATTTTATTTATTTTAATCCTTATATTTTATATAATTTGATTCCTATAATACGACACAAAGAAACTAACCTGAAAAAAAAAAATTTCCTAATTTTTTGATCCAACCAGCATCACTAACATCGATTTGGACACTTGTATAAACTGTGGAGTCCCTTCCTAATCTTTGCGAGTCGCACGTGGTACAAGCTGTCGTCCAAGCAGAGCCAAAGTCCTTGTGTGTCTTTGTCATGGAATGGACTTCAATCCCGCTTTCACATTGAGAGCACCTAAGGAAAAAGAGAAACTCTTTCAACTTTTATAGCAAACACTGAAAGATGAAAGGAATCACATTTTCACCTTCAAACAACTACAGTTGCTACTCCAAAATCCAAACCGATCAAACACCCCGACCCATCAAAAGCTTAACCCAATTTCAATTCCCATTATTCAACAACAAAAACCAAAACCAATCAAGCAAAAACCAACCACTTCTCTCATTTTCCGTAAACTCAATCAAAAACACCCAGACCCCAATAACCCAACCGCCACCCTTAGTCGTAGTTGGCTCAGCCAATGCAGATATCTATGTGGAAATCGACAGATTACCCATAGAAGGAGAGACAATATCAGCCAAAAATGGCCAAACTCTTGCAGGGGGCAAAGGAGCCAACCAGGCAACGTGTGGAGCCAAACTTTCTTACCCGACATATTTTGTAGGACAAGTAGGCGATGATGCACATGGGAAATTGATAACTGAGGCATTGGGAAATGGTGGGGTCCATTTGGAGTATTTGAAGAGTTTGGGTGGTGGTGTGCCTACCGGTCATGCTGTGGTGATGTTGCAGTCTGATGGGCAGAATTCTATTATCATTGTTGGTGGTGCTAATATGAGTTGTTGGCCTGACAAATTGTCTGACCAGGATTTGGATATGGTTAAGAAGGCTGGCATTGTTTTGCTTCAGAGGGAAATTCCTGATTCTGTCAATATTCAAGTTGCTATGGTTAGGAGCCTTTTCCTCATATCTGATGTGCTTATGTGTCTTTTCTTTTACTATGAACTTTTTTATAGTAAAATGATATTATTTATGGATGCCAAACAGAATTCGTAAGTTAATGGACTTATAGAATGTGAACTTTGTTAACTAAATTAGAACCCCTATGAATGATATGAGAATTTGGAAAAAGAAAGACGTTTATAAGGCCTAGAGAGATACACTCTGTGTGTGTGTGTGTGCAATTTACCATTATGAGATTTTTATAATTTCTAAGGAACTATAGCAAGTTTCTGCAATTATAAAACTATACAAAGTTTCATCTTGTTAGCATCTTGATGTTTAGTTTTACATCATGTACTAGTTTGTTGCAGTATCTATTTTTGCCACTTAACATCCTACATTGTTATGGTAAAGTGGTAATATGTTCTTTCAAATATTATGCCAAGGTTACTGTTTTCTGATGTTAAAGATGTGTTTATATCTGGTCAAAAGCAGTATTCAAATTGAGGTAATCATATACCACGGTGGTGCCAGTTTTGCTAAATTAAAATTTACAGTAACCTTTGTGCCCGTTTTCATTTAGCTTTATGCCTTAGGTCAAGTGCAACACTTTGAAGAATGTAGAAGTCATTTAATGATTCTTAACTTCAGGTTGCAAATTGATTACTCCGCATTAAATGGTCTCTATTTGCTACCCAGGACATTTCTAATGTATCAGAAGGACATAGAAATCACTAAAGACTTTCTGTTAGCAAGCCTCTGGGAGTGGATCTTATTAACTAGATATAAAACAAGAGTTTAGAAGTAGGAGCTAATTTGTCTTGCAGTTTTAAGCTTGTTAAATACAATACTTGTAAGTTGTGTACTATTTATTTTTTTTCGTACTAAGTGCTTGTTTGGCTTGGCTTTTTTTCAGCTTATCTACCTCTTAAAAGCAAAAGTCAGGCCAAACATATATTTTGAAAAGCTCTTAAGTTTTTTTTTCAAAGAATAAAATTTTGAAAAAAAGAGCTTCAAGAAAAGCTCCTGTGAGGAGCTTTTTCTTCTCTTCTTTTAAAAATGCAAGAGAATTTTTATTTTTGTTTCAAAAATATCCTTATTTGTTAAAATAATTACAATATTACCCTCTCGAAAAAAGAAATACCCTTTACGATAATTTGAACCAAAATTATAACTTCTAAAAAGAAATTTACCAAACAACTCTAGCTTAATTTTAAAAACTATTATTTTTCATAAGAGCTTCATAATAGCTTTTAAACTAGAAAAAAGCCAGGCCAAACAGGCTCTTAAAATCATTTTCTTAGAATCTGTATGATGAATTTGTGCAATGAGGATCTTCTACATTGTTCTCTCAGAGCTTGGAGTTCTTGTCTTTCCCTATGCCTTAGAGAGTGCTCTAGCTAAGCTTTGATGCTTGAATGTCTCAGTCATATTGAAAATGTTTTGAGGCATATAATTTTGATATGCCCGTCCACGTGGTTGCATGTAATAATACAATAGAAGTAACTGTGAATAGATTTATAGATCCAAATTGCACTTAAAATGTTTACTTTGCATATTGAAATCTAAAGTTAGATAGCATAAGTATGGCTCCACCTTGACATATCTATTCTAGCCTGTCTGAGTGTCTTCAGGCTTAGAAGGTAGATTGTTTTCTTGGTAGACCTAGGAAGCCTTATTTTCAACCGAGCAATGAAGGCTCCCTTGTTGGCTGCTAGGCTTCAACTACTATATAGCATAGAGCTTACTCCACCTCAACATATCTGTTCTAGTTTATATGGGTTTCTTTGCAGCTTACTTTGAAAGTAGATTGTT
This sequence comes from Theobroma cacao, assembly GCF_000208745.1. Lineage (NCBI taxonomy): Eukaryota > Viridiplantae > Streptophyta > Magnoliopsida > Malvales > Malvaceae > Theobroma > Theobroma cacao. The sequence goes on along the minus strand of NC_030856.1, from coordinate 9,756,145 downwards.
TCGGATAGACCTAGGATGGATTCTTTTGTCTTTTTGCGATACAAGCAACAGTTAGGTTTACCTGCATAAATAGCCAGATCTCAAATAAATTGCTACTCATGAAATTTCTCCTATATTTGAACTTTTGGCAGCCATCAAAATGTTATGAGATTGTTGTCTGCTTGATGAACTTGATTCTGCCTCCTGGGCTACATTTTGACAAGTTGTATTGGCTTGTGTAGGTGTGCACATGTGTGAACATCTTCATCAAAATGTTCATTAATGAAAAAAAAAAAAATCCCTTGAGGGATGCTTTTGAACTAATTCAAGCTTTTCATAAGTTAACATCCATCTATTTATGATTGACTTATTCAATCCTTGAAGATGACTCGGGTACTCTAAAATAATAATGGAGAAAGGCTTCCCTGAAATCTAAAGGTGCTGAGTTTACAGTAGATTGATTACTTGTGCTAATAGCATTCCTTTTGACATCGTAGACTGTTTCCTTATGGTGAAGTCTTCCATATGACGAATATGGGCAACGTGATCTTTTAAGGCCTCAACCACAAGGTTGTAGAGAAGTAAGGAAATGTTGCTTCTAGAGGTGTTCTTTGAACACTTCTGTATCATCTTTTAGCTGCTCAGAACTAGAAGAAGAGGGTTTAAGAGAAACTAATACATAGTGAAGGGAAAAAACAGACAAACTAACAAGGAAACTGATATTCAATGTGGCATTGGAAACAATATTACTTTCTCAGAACTTGTATGTCTCATCAGTTCAAGTTTAAATACGAGTCAAAATACAAACTGTAATTTAAACAATAAGTACTGAGATGGAGAGGAAACAATGGATTATGCAAACCACATAAGACAAGTTTGAGATCCCTTTGGAAAATCAGGGATGTTAGTATCTTATGTTTTAAGTTGTATGGGTGTTTTTTTATTTTAGTATGGTATTAAGTATGCATTTTTAGGTTCTTAATGGCAAAATGGTGGCCTGTATTAAATATCTAGTTGCTGGAATTCTGAGACAGCAACTTCAATAGTAGTCTTTATTTTTAGAGAAAAGACTTTGGGGATTGTTGTGGTTATTAGGACATAGTTGAGTATTTGTGGACTAGGGTTCTCTCGTTAGAAGAGCAAAGTGATCTGGTTGCAAAAAGAAGTTGACCTCCATGCTACTTGTGCAGAGTATTCTCAATTCAAAGTAAAACAGATAATTCTTGTATTGTGACTGGTGCATTAATAGCGTGGTTAGATGAAGTTTATCCTCTGCAGAAGCCAAAAGCTAAGTCATGGGTTTTCCATGGACAGTGAAGTCCTTTTGGTCTAGTGGAAGGTGACCTTGGTAGTTGATAGGTGATTAGTTTAATAATTTCTCAGTTCAATTTTATCCAAGGGTACTCAACTATTCTTGCTTTGCTGGAAGGACTTTATTCTGCCAGTGTTTACTCTCCCTCTCTCTCTTGCTGGTTTATCTTTTATATTTTTTATCTTTTTATAATTTTTTTCCATATATTTCAGGCCGCAAGGAGTGCAGGTGTTACCGTAATTATGGATGCTGGTGGAATGGATGCACCAATGCCCCAAGAATTGTTGAATTTTGTTGATATCTTGAGCCCAAATGAATCTGAACTTGGTCGATTGACCGGATTGTCTACTGAAAGTTTTGAGCAGATTAGTCAAGCAGCTGCAAAATGTCACAAAATGGTGAGTTTGGCACACCTAAAAAAGTCCTCAGTATGGCATTTGTTTAACCCAGAATATATGTTGTGACCTGAAGTTCTTAAATAGGGTGTTAGACATCTTTTAGAAATATAACTTATAAATAATTGTCACAACCATTCAGAAGTGACAACAATTGTGATAATAGGGTAAAATTATTATGGGCTTATTTAATTGAAGGATTTATTTCCTGAGAGAGCAGTGTGCCATTCTGTGTCTGTAAACTATCCAAATAATAAAGCAATAAGTATATCATGTTACTGTGTTTCATTATTGCATGTGTAGTTATATCTCTGCTCTTCCATGGCAAATTCTGTCTTTATGTGTAATGCTCTATATAGTTCAGAGGAGCGATCCTTCTCTTAGACTAGTAGTACTTGAAACATGTGCTCTAGCATGCTGAACTCCCACACACATGCTAAAGAAATAGACATTGGACTAGGTTCTTTGAATTGGGATCTTATAATGTCTCATTGACAGAATGCACATTTGAAGCTCTCCATCAGTAGTGAAATCTTTTCATGTAGCAAGATATATAGGGGCCTGTTTTTTTTCTTCTTTGACCATATCTTTTATTAACTATAATAATTGGCCTTCTGTGGCAACAAGCTTTTTTTGGCAATTATATGACTCTGTAGGCAGATGCCAAGAATTTTCTGAAAGTTAAATTGAATACCTTTCAGGGTGTTAAGCAAGTTCTTGTGAAACTTGGGGCCATGGGATCTGCTTTATTTGTAGAAGGTGAGGAGCCAATCAGACAGCCTATCATTCCAGCTGCAAAAGTTCTAGATACAACAGGAGCTGGTGATACTTTTACTGCATCTTTCGCAGTGGCTCTGGTAGAGGGGAAGTCCAAAGAGCAATGCTTGAGATTTGCTGGTATTCCTAGCAGTCTTCTCTCTCTCTCAGTTTCTTATACTCATTTAGTCATTGATTTCTAAAACATGACCTTGCTTTTATTAACTTTATGAGGATTTGGTCCTAAACATGGTACAATGGCATAATATAAATATATTGTGTATATTTAATTATTTATTTTTAATGCAACATATATCCTCACATATATTTTGATTTTTAACAATTTCGCAGCAGCAGCAGCCTCTCTTTGTGTTCAAGTGAAGGGAGCCATTCCTAGTATGCCTGACAGGAAATCTGTTTTGAAGCTTCTTCAGTCTGTATGAATTTATTCTTGTTTCCATGATGGTTGGGTGCTATGTTCCTCTATGCATATAAATAAAGCATCAGATTTCATTTTGGTTTACTGGATATCAGAGTTTTACAAATTAGATGTCAGAGAAAAGTATGAAATCTGTAAGAAAAAAGGCTGTGCCAGAGTCAAAATAAGGAGAAATGATTATGTTGCACACTATGTTGTTGGTAGTTTCATTTTCAAGCTTCTGCTTCCTAACTTCCAAGTAAAGCCTCTTACCTGAAGATGGAAACTGGTTCAAATATAATCTGGATTATCGGATGGAACTGAATAGACAGCCTGAGGATTGTGCAATATTAGCTTCTTTGATTGACTTCTACACATCTTTTTCACCAAGCCTTAGAGAACAGACAGAGAGAGCCTTGTTTCCCCTGTGGAAATGTTATGATCCGAATAAAAATAAATGACAGGAGTTGTAATAAAAATAAACTTAAATGGCAATTTTATACCAGACTTGACCTTTAGATAGCTCTATTTTCTAGTATATGCACGAGGATAAGATACAAGCTTTGCATTCAAAGGGCGGCACTGGTGAAAACAACTGACAAGAAAAGGATTACAAAATCAAGCTTTTGATGGACAATTACAAGAGAGTAGAGACCACAACTGGCATTGGTCCCTATTTTTCCGTACGACGTGTTGATGAGGTTAAGAGTTTCAGCCACAGTATTCTGGTCCCTTCAACGCTCAGCGGTACCTAGATGTCTAGAATCAAAACCGCAGAGTCCCCGGCAGTGATGTGTGACCATATCCAGCACTTGTTAATTTGTACTTATCAGTACATCCCCTGCAGTAGAATTTTTAAATAATTCACAAACGGACTTAGAGTTGTCAATTTATCAAACAAGAACTAAAAAATTACTACAATAAGGTTGGAACCTATTGTTTTTATATAATTAGGGAACATCCATTTCAAAAGTACTAAGTTATATTTCTTCTAAGCTTTTAAATGCTATCAAAATCAAGTACAGAGTTTCATTGCTAAGCCATGCATGCAATTGGACGTAAAGATATTTTATTAAGAATTGTTCCCAAGTTTATGGTCCCCTGCGCCAAAAGTCATGTTTTGTGGTGTGGTGTGGCTGGCCTGGGTTCCTCAGCTCTTTCCTCGAAGGTATGGACAGGTCCGGTCCGGTCCCTTTCACACGGGCAAACCAATCTCTTACAATCTTTTGCAATTAACGCTACAAGTAGTTTGAATGTTCAATTTTTGATTGACAATTGACATTCCCTGTAAGGAATTTGTTTAGGAGGAGGCTGGCAGCAAACAGAGCATAAATTTGAGGTAAAAAAAAATTAACCATGAGAGAATAACTTAATTTAGTATCAAATGAACTCAATTTACGTGCTTATGTAGGCTTATTTCATCATTTACTACTAGCTAGGCTATGTAGAAGAAATCGAGATGTTATACACAGTGAGACATATGAACTCTTCAAAGAATGGCTGCCCCTTGAAACAGAAATCCCATTGTGATTGAGCGTCAATGTTTTTATAAAATGGCATATGCGACCACATGCCAACCGACCTAATGAAAGCTTCGTTTCCCTTATCTCAACTCTCTTAACTTTACCCCAACCCCTCCTACTATAAATTCAATGGCTCTATTGCATATGGAGCAGTGTACCAATCTCCTTTTCCCATCCTTTCTCTTCATCTTTTATGACCCTTTACGAGGCTTCCTCTTCATGCTTTTTTTCTCTATCTTGCTCTTCCAATCTTATCAATCTTCAGCCAATTAACTTGTAGGTATTTTTGCCTGTTCGATGGAAGAAACAATGGCTAAGTTCCAGAACCTTGGAAGGTTCACCACCGAAGTTGCCCCGCCTCAGCTTATATCAGTTGCCAAGCCTCCATTGAGAAAAATGCTGGCTACAATAGCTGAGGAAGAAAAAGAATTCAGGGATGATGAAGTTACAGGACCAGCAGGCCGACCTACAATTCGGCTGTCAAGGCAATTAGAGTGGTCAATATTACTCCTCATCACCAAGCCAATTTAATGGCCAAACCAAACAGCCTCCTTTTTTTAGTAATGGTTGTTTTAAGGAAATAATGGCCCGGGCTAGAGGCTAATTAACCTGAATAATTGTAGATTAGGAGAAACAACTATGTTGCTATGTACAGCATTGTGTTGTTCTGGCCTTGTTTAGATTTTTTTTCTCTCCAACTTTTTTGCCCCGCAGATGAGTCAGTGTCGAGTTTGTCTCAACTCAAGTACGAAGTACTAGTGTACCATCAATAAAGCTTTCCTTCCTTCTTGTTTCTGTGGATTTATTTCTGCATTTACAGTTTAAGGTTTAAACCTTCCCACATTTTAGCACTGCCCTTTGTAAAATAAAAAAAGAAAGATCGTTTTGCTTCTCCATTTATCATCCTTGCAATCACCACTTAATGTGATTGGACACCTTTAATACAAGAAGGAGATGGTTTATTTGAATATTTTGGTATAATACATAAGCCTTTCTCATATATTTTAACAAGTGTTTATTGAAATGCAACAAAACAATAGACCGCCATATAAAGGCCTGAAGGTCTTGTAAAGGAAAAAGGGTAAACCACCTCATTTGACCTCACATTTCTTCTTAAGCTCCATAAGGAAGCAATACATTTTGCATTGGTCAGGCAGAGATTTGGACACACTCTCCCTTTCCATGCATCTTTTAGCCCATGCAACCAGCTTTGGGCACTCTGTTATGATGCTCAAGTTCCCACAGGTCTCCAGTGCATAGAACCAACTGTAGAAGGGAATCAGTGATACATCCGTAAACCCAAACTTCTCACCTCCGAAATAAGGCTTGTCTCCAAGCTCTCCTTCCAGCAGCTGGAAGCAACCAATTAGCCCTTTCTTTGCAGCTTCTTGGACCTCGCCTGTTGCTCCCCAAACTAACTTCCCCGTCGGATATATCTGCATATATTGCATATTCAATGTTAAAACTTCTAAACTAAACTAGTTACAAGAAATAAAAGAAAAAAAGTTTTTGTCCTAATAAGTTATTAATGATAAGATAGTTAAGAAAGGTCTACTATCATATTAAAATATAAACTTCTAGTCAGTTCGGTAAAGCTGATCAAGTGGTAAGGATGAGATGGGATTGCTCAACTAACAAAGCTTGAACTTAAATTAGATAGAAGACCTAAAAACTAATAGTTGGAGCAGCAGTTAAGCTTGTAACCTTTTTGTCAACAAAGTCAGCCCAGAAACTGGCATTGGCTCTGTCATAAGGATGAGAAGGGAGCAGAGGAGACCTGTCTCTCCAAACCTCATCGATGTATTGAACTATGATGAGGGATTCACAAACAGGTCTCCCCTTGTGGATCAACACAGGGATTTGCTTGTGAAGAGGATTCATCTTCAAAAGTAGAGAACTTTTGTTGCTTAGATCCTCTGCTCTTGATTCATAATCAATTCCCTTCTCTGCCAATGCAATTCTCACCCTCATTGCAAAAGGGCTTGACCAAAAATCCAATAGTATTATATCATCTTCCACTGTTTTTTGTTTGCTGTGTTTTCTGTGTTGTGGCAAAATAAGTGAATGTTACTTATCTTATATAAAGCAAACGAGACAATGAGTGAATGTTGTAGAATTCTCCTTCGGTACATTTCCAGGGCTTTCTTGGGCTTCTTTTAGTGTTAGCAGAGCTTGCGTCGGATCACACAAACTCTCGCTTAACTGTGTTCATCCTTATCCTCTAACAAGTTTTGAAGAAGTGAGCTTTGGGACTTTGATTTACATCAAGACTTTGCTAGTCAAGCCACATATCAGTCCATGTTGTCACCAAGGGTCCACGCCTCAATCTGATACACTTCAATTTTCATTTTTTTTTTTTATATTCATTGCTTTCTATTTTCTGTTCTAGTAGATTGTATCGTTGGACAAGTTGTTCTTTTTTTCCTTCTTCTGAACCTTTCAAAATAAGGTTAACACTTGGCTGCCCATTCTTTCCAAGAAGATTGACCCGCCCGATTAAGATGGTTGGACCTGATCATTTGGGCTAGGGCAGGTCTCCCAGTTTGATACCTGGAATGAAAATCGTAGTTACAAGATGGAACAATCTTCTTCCCCAACTGAGTAATTCCCTGGAAAGCTAATTCAACTAAGAAAGGTTCAAATTACCGAAGGCCTATGTCATAATCTTATTTTCATATTTACATAACAAAGTTTCTTTAATCATCCACATCCTTTATCACACCCCATGGCAACCCTTAGCAAAACTGGGGGATTAACTGCAAATGTGATCCAATATTACAGCTTTATCATCATTCTATCATAATGAAATTACCAAATCCCAATCAAATGACCAGGACGATATAATAGAGTTCTATTCACTCTAAAGTCATGATTCTTCTTCAGTTTGGCCATAGACAATATTAGAAAATTAATAAAAATTTTAAAAAAATGCTCAAAGCTACTACAGTAGTCATAATGTCAAAATAGTTGAATACAAATCTCCTTATACAATTGCAAAATGATAAAACCCTCTATTTGCACCTTACTTACAATCCATAATACTACCATTGTGGAATCATTAGCTCAAGCTCCAGGGTATCTAAAAATACAGAGAATTGGCAATCTCCTCGGCTCAACTAAGCCTAACAATCAAGAAACGGATCTCACATTTTCTGAGATACAAACAAGCATGATTCATGTGCAGCTATTTTCCTTGGAAAGCTAATTAATTAGACACTACAGAAGTCAAAAATGGATAATTCAGTGTCATAGAGATTTTTGATCCTGCTGTCATGCTCGCAAAGGGGCAAGCTGACACAAATTCCTTTTCTCACAGAGAAAAGAAAGGCCATAGGTAGTGCATTGTATCTCATTGACATAGCTTGGAATGCCTTTGACATGATACCATCACTTTTCCCTAAAGAACTAAATGAACAAGGTAGAAGTTTGATAAAAAAGCGAGAAAACTGATAGTAAGGAAGAAAAATTTAGATAACCTTATATTTCATATTGCCAAAAACTAATCTACAAATACAAATGACAGTTGAAATTAAATACCAGCAATAGCTCAACTTGTGACCATGATAGACATCTCTAATTTTTACATAAAATTAGTAAATAAGCCAAGATGTCTTAAGACTAAAGAGTAATAACATTATGCCCAAGATCTTAATTGAATTTTCACACCATTCACTCTAATACTTAAAAGAAGTTGAAGAGAACATATAAATCACTGAATGTATTCTCTTTGGGTGCATTGGCAACAAATTCATTTATCTATTCAGACCTCAGACCTCAGACCAAGTAAAACAGCTGCAATTTCATAGCATTTGTGCAAATTCAGACACAGTCCAAAACCAAACATCTCAAATTTTGTTTATAGGACAGAACTACAAAGAGCACATACACAGATACAGAGTAGAATATTATTAATTCAGCCAAATAAACTAGCTCAAAGTACTGAACTACGGATCATAATCAAGCTTAACAGGATAGGTAGTCTACAATAGTCCAGACCTTTATATTTATTTAATAATAATAATGAAAAAAAGAAGGTAAAAGACCTTAGATTAAAATACTCATTCAAATTTATAATGCTTGTCAACAGCCACAGAAACTTCCCAAGTGCAACTCATTCCTTTAGGGAACTCAACCAAGTCACCAGCACCAATCTCCACAAACTCCTTGCCTCCATCAGGGTACACCTTCACTTTACCGTCTAACAGATAACATGTCTCTTTGGCATCATATGTCCAAGGAAATTTACTAGGAGGACAACCCCACCTGCAAAATCCAAACACAATTAAGATATTCTCTCAATCTCAGAGAGCTTGGGTCATGAAGTTTACAATCTTTAGATTTCAGGTCATCATGCCTAGGTATCAATCTAACTTAACGTCGGATGAGAGAGCGTGAATCACCCAAAATAAAAAAGACCCATAAGTAAAAAATAGTAGTAGAAAAAAATATACTGAGGTTTTACATACTTGGGCCACTGGCGAACGCCAAGCTGAGAAAGTTTGGATTCTGGAGGGTTCTTTTCCACCTTGATTCCCAGTACCTCAATAGCCATGCTTTCTGCTCTTACCTTGGCGACCAAAGGATAACGCAAGGATGACTGTTTGGGCGTGGCGTGGCTTCTCAGTAACAACAAACTTGATCCCCCACAAGCAAAAGCACATGCCATTTTTCACAATTTTTTTTCTTAGTTAATCAGCCTATTTTCAGAATACGGAGGACAGGAAGAGAGGCCCAAGGTGCAATTGCATTTCATTTTTGTTTTCTTTGTATTGCAGCCATATGGGATATGGACCGTTCTTGCCTCATCCTTTCCAAGCCAATTCCTCTTTGCCATTTGGCGTTTCGACATCTATTGTAATAATTTATTTCCTTCAAACAGGTCCATAAAAATATTGCACTACCATATGTTTTTATTCAATTTGGTGATTAGTATTTGTTTATAATATGAAATCTTGAATTAAGTTTTATTGATTTTATTTTACTTTTTTTATTTAATGATTTTAATGGAAAATGTTACTAATAATTGGGGGGAAATGATCCTAATGATCATTCTTCGGAATGAAAGAGAGCAGAATAACCATTGGCAAACCCCTCCCTTTGCAATGACTAATCCAGGTGTGTAACAATAAACTAAAAAAAGTTATTAAACAAAAATATCTTTAATCAATTTTAAAAATAACTATCTTATGATTTCACATTTTTTTCATCTCTACCCATCTACCTCTGCTCGCTAAATTTCTTTCTTCACCACCAAAGGGACGGTGGCAGCAGCGGGGGTGCCACCACGGCCGGGGTGACACACACACACACACACACACATATATATATGAATGAAAGAAATATTTTACGTATATAACTAGAATGTCATGATTATATAGTCATGTTGGAGTACATGACAGTACACAGATACAAGTATAAACTGCTATAGAAATAAACTTGGAACCAGAACAAATGCACCAATCATCAGTCATTCATGTAACTAGGCAAAATTTTATATTGTTACATTCATTTTTTAAACTCTATTGATGATCAATGAGGCCAACTGTAACAAAGGTTTCTTGTAGGAATGCAAAGACTAGACTAGACTAGACTAGACCATGTTTTGACTAACTGCCATCACTCGTATAAACCTAAAGGCTCAATCTTATGGGTGCAGACTGAGTAGTGGCTATAAAAGCATGGCATTATACATTGACAACACAAGCGTTCAATCAGAACAGAGCTAGTGGAGTAAAAAGAAAAAATGGCACTTTCATGAAAGGATCAGCTGAAACAAGTGTAGGTAAACAGTCGTCAGAGGTAAAAAAATGAAAAAAGTGGCACAAACCATTGTCCCCAACAAGAAAGATAGTAATGTATAGTCAAGCTTCAGAAACCACCATGCTAAAAAGCAATACAGCCACGACAAAACACAAGAACTCCAAACTAATGTAGATCTTTCCAAGAAAATAGATTATGGAAAACTACAACGCAAATTTCATCTTAAGTAAATGGATAAATAGCCAACAAAAACAGTTTCTGCAGATTACTTACCATCAGACACCCACTGGATCACCGGTATAACAGAAAAATCACTATTATTTCTAATCCCTTAATCCAACTCTATAACATCAGATAAAACCAGAATGAGACATGCACACCACAGAAAAGAAAATAAAATAAAAAGAGCAGGGCACAAAAGTCAAAACTTTCCAAGTTTTACTTTTAATTGAGTCCAAACGCAAGTAGAGCACTAAAATATCCCTCAACCAAATATGGGTGCAATAAGCCTAAGGAGAGGAAAGATTTTTATACACTAAGGAGCTCAATGAAAGTTTTAAACAATGAACCTAGGCTTTTGATGATAAGCTCCTAGGGTCTTCCAATTCAATCATGAATCAAAATTTCTGCATTTGCTATATACTGACTAGTTAATTAACACTGATATTTCCTCCAATTGCCTTTCACACTAACAACTTGTGAACAAGGTAGCAACATAAAAAATTAGCAAAACAGAAGGCATCCAGGCAATTCATACGGAGGGAAAAATCTCCAAGATGATCTATAATTCAAACATTAAGCAAATCCAAACATAGCAAATTGCAATTAACAGCATGCTATTACGCAGATATAATAAGCAGTTACTCTCTATGCAAGAGATTAATATAATCCAAGTTAACCAAAATTAAATGCTACACATAAGTCTCAATTGAACAAAAACAAAAACAAACTCCCAATAACCACAGATATAACATTTCTTTAAAATGCTCAAAAAACTAACTACTTATACCAGCACCCTATTTGTCTTCAGACTTGTAAAATTCCAACAACATCTTAGCCTCCTCCTTGATCAACTCAGAACGTTGTAAAAACAGCTCCAACTCTGCAATTTGCAATTTCCTCCACTTCTCTTCCAAAGCTGCTCTCTTTTCTGCCCCAATTATCTCCAATCCGTTCTTTAAAATTTTTTCTTCCATACCAGCAAGACCAATGCTCTTATCAAAGAAACTAGCTACACTCTTAGACTTCTTATCAAGATCCATTGGCTCCACGTTCTTCTCTGGTGAAAAAATTTCTGGTTTCACTACAGGCAAAGCTTTAGTGTTTCCCTTAGTTTTCCCGTTTGACTTCACAGCAGAAGACTCAGTTTTTCCACTGATCCCTTCTTTACCCCATATTTTCTTCGACAAGTCAAAGGCCTTCTGCTCATGGACTTTAGAAAAAGTCTTATCCTCGCCTTTCTTTCCTTTAACAGCATTGTTTTCAAATTTTTTTCTTAACCTCCTAATTTTATCCATCAACTGAGCTTTGGTAACATCAATATGAATTGATTTCTTCACAAAATCATAAAATGCGTTCATATCAGCACAAGGATCAGCCCCCTTTTTAGCATAATAATCCAACATACCTTTTAACACAGCAATTTCATCATCTTCACTAAACAGCCGCTGGAAGAGCTGTTTCTTTGCATCTTCTCCAGTCTTCTTCACCTCCTCAACAACAGCGACCTCGGTTACTTCTTCCCCAGCTTTTTTCTTGGCCCGTTTCACATCCTTGGGTTCTTGCTCTGAGTCGCTGGGCCGCTTAGTTGAAGAAGCTTTAATCGGTGAAGCCAATGGTTTGGATCTAGGTTTTTTGGTGTTTGAAGCTTCTTCCATAGGTTTTGTTGCAATAGGCTTGGGAGTTTGGCTGTCGGTGTCGGATTCAGACTCGGAATCCGTGTCAGAGTCATCAGATTCATCACCAGGGGTTGCAGCGGTGGCAATATCAGGCTTTTTAGGAGGTTGAGTTTTCTGGTTTTGTGAGGTAGTTTGGGTTTTTGGCTCTTCCTCCTCTTCTTCAGATGAAGACCCTTCTTCTTCCTCAGAGGAAGTCTCCTCCTCTTTTTCTTCTTCAGATGAAGAAGCAGTGGGTGGATCTTCAATGGGGTTTGAACGCTTTCGTGCCATCGATTTTCAAACAGAGAAGAGATTAAAAAAGTGTTAGGGTTTTGGTGGGTTTGATGTTTTTATAGAGAAGAGCTGTCAAGCTGGAAATTCCGAAGCCTGTGACTTCACCTTTCACTGATATTTAAACGTATAAAAGGAAAGGAATCCATCCACCCGACTCGTCCAACCCTAAATTTTTAAAAGAGTAAAAACAAAACCTTATGAGTGGGCTTCATGGAGCTGGATCTTGGGACACCAACCAAGTTTTAGCCCATTAAGTACTCTAGCTAATAATTTTAATACTAAGTTAAATAAGATTTTTTTATGTAAGTAAAATAAGAAAATTAATAGTCCTATTAACTTATAAAGAATCTTTAATTGAAATGGTTCAATGAAATTTAATTTTATAAAAAAATAATCCTTTAATTCAAAATTTTTCATTAATCATAATGTTGAAAAGATGAAATTTAAGAAGATAGTAGTAATATTTAAGAAGTTAAGTTTATTAATCTAATCCCCTTTGTCTATTTCAAATATTAATTGTTCATTTCTTTTTTCACTTAAGGTTACTAATATTTAATATATTTTATTTCGTTATAAATTTAAATTGAAGAATGGATAGATGTTATGTAAATGATTAAATAAGCAATAATATTAATAAATGCATCATACAATATTTTAATTTTAAAGTATCACAAATTCATTTTTATCAAGTGTGAATTGGTTGTTACCTTAGAGGTCTAAAGTTGAATCTCTAACTCTCTCTTGTATCTTTCTATATGTATCCCAAAATAGAAAAAATATTATCAAAGTGCAATGGGTTAATTTCTCTACCCACATGTAATTCATTAGAGAGAAAAAGGCAAACATAGGATGGATCTTGGACTGAGTTTGTATTATAATTTATGACTAACTAAGTCTCTACTCTTCTATTGTACCCTAAACTCTTGAAGTACTCTTTTGTTTAATTAAGGGATTTAAGTAGTTTTCATATAAATAAGACTTCAATTAAATAAACTAATACTTCAAAATTTAATTGATTCATACCATAGAAAGGATAAGGAGTTGGCAGAAAATTTAGAAAAAATATAAAAACTTTTCATTATTTTAACCTAGATTTATAATCCGCCTAAATATATGACAAGTTGACATGCATGTGGAGGCATAGCATGTAGCAACATGCTAGCCCAAGGCGGCATCATGGCAGGAAAGCTTGGCCAGCCACTGACACACTATGATGACTGAACACAGCTACTTTGCTGCCTCCAATAGCATAACTGCAGACAAATAAGCCAGCTGCCAGCCGTTGCTGTAGGTAGAAAATTTGGTTTGTTTATGTCCTAGGTCGCAATTTGACGAAGAAACATGATTGTCAACTGATATATATATATATTTCTTTATTTTTTTATTGTATGTTTTTAATTAATGTACTTCTTCCCCTAAAGGATAAAGATAATTATTTACATACACATACATGCATGCATTGTTTCTTTCATGTGCAAAGGCTTGATTTCTCTAGCCATAAATAAGTAATATCAAGAAATTGTCTTTGCCTGTAAAATGTCATCTAATCCACGAAGCAAAGCGGCCCATATAAATGGATTTGACAATTTCCCAAACTTGTTTAGCATGCATTAAAATGCACTAGCTAGTTCTGCATGACTACAACATTATGGCTAGTCGGCTACCGTCCACCTCTCGAGGTTGTCACTCAGGCGGAGTTGGTCAACTATTTATCGATAACAAGAACCAAAATCCAAGGTGTCCCGATGCAAATCTCCTTTTGATTTATACAACTGCTTCAGAAACCGTGATTGGGTTACTTTAAGAGACTTAGACACACGCTCTCGATCTTTCTGCATAAGTGTCTTTCCCCAGTCCACCGCCTTTGGGCACTCTTCCATTCCATAATGTTAAGATTCCCAGGTGTCTCGAATGCATGGAAAAAATGCTGTAGAAAGGACTAAGAACTATATGCACAGGGTTCAAGGTTTTGCCTCCAAGCTCTGCTTCCAATGTTTTGAAGCTCTCCTCTCAATGAGATATTTTTCTTTGCTGCCTCCTAATTGGTTTCACCTTTTGGCGCCCACAACATCCCCAACAGCGTAAATCTGCAATTAACACCCCTTGTTTTGTCATTAAGGATGAAAGAAAGACTAAACTAAGTCAGGTTTGGTTAATGTTTTTTTGAACAAAAAAATAAAAATCTTAACTATCTATCTATATACAAAACATGAAATAAGTTTAAGTGACCTTTTTTTTCCATATAATCATCCCGGAACGCTCTCTCATACTGATCCCAAGGCAGCAAATGAGATTTGTCATTATATTCTAAACTTCATCAATGTAGTAAATAATGAGGAATGATTGGCAAATGGGTCTACCCTTAGGATCAAAACAAGGATTTCCTTATGAACAGGGTTTATCTTCAGAAGCAATGGGCTTTTGTTGCTCAAATCTTCTTCCCTTGACTCAAACTCGACTGCTTTCGCTTCCAATAGAACCACGTCGTTTGCCATATATAATTTTAACAATTTTCAGCTGTTTTTTCAATAGAGTATAATGATAGCAGTTAGCTGATTCTCTGGCGAGTTGCTTGATGGTAAAGAGTTTGTCGCATAAGCCTGGCATACGTTATTTGACCAAGTCAAGGGGCTGGTTACCGCTTTTAAACTGAAGAAAATAGAAGCTGAGTTTTCCAGGTAAATTAATGGAAGCAGTAGCTTAATAAAACAGAGAAGAAGATGAAGCAAAGAGACATTCGAAGCAGTAGAATAAGATATTTGGCCCAAAAACAAAGTTTTCATTTCTCATATTTATATTATGACAATTCAAACGTTTCCTAACGAACCTGATCAAATAATAAATTTCATACTGACCAATAAATAGCTCAACGGTAAAATGAAACAGACAAACCATGACTGTTAAGCCTTGAAATAGAAAATGAAAAGTAGACTAAAACAACACCATAAGATGCGTATAAGACTCAAGTAAACTAAGCCAAACAACATTAGCAACATCGTTTGGATACAACAAACTTAAAAAAACAAAAGAATAACACGACACGTTTTGAAAGCTCAACTTATCCAGTTGCAATTACTGATAAGTTGTCAACATTAATCAGAGTTTTCTTGTCTTACTTGAAACCCAGCTCATCCAGTAGCTTCCTCAACCATAGAGCATGGTTGGTAGCAGCTGCACAAAGAAATGTACTCTACCTTAGCTATTGACTAAGCTACAACTTGCTAGATTTTGGAACTCCAGGCAACAGCACTTTCAAAAGAAAAAACAAAAACCTCTTGTGCTTTTAGAATCATCCAAACAACTAGCCCAATCACTATCTAAAAAACCTATCAGCTAACTGCTCTCCTGCTTCATGTACACCAGTCCATAATCCACAGTTCCTTTAACATACCTTAGGACCGTTTTAGCTGCTACAAAGTGTTTCTGAAGGATTTTGCATGAACCTTGACAGCAAACATGTTGCAAACATTACATCAACCCTTGTGGTTGCTAAGTATAGTAAAAAACCAAGGATGCTTTTACATAATTGCCCAGTTGCCTTACCAGCACCATCATCTGTACTGAACTGGGCACCAATGCACAATGGGGTATTCACTACCATGCACATACTCATATTGAACCTTCTTAGCAGATCCTTGGCATATTTACCTTGATGCATAATGACTTTATCAGTTGCTGGCACCACTTCCATGCCAAGAAAATAGGTAATCACTCCTTAATCAGTCATTTCAAACTCTTTCTTCATCTAAGATTTAAACTCAGACAAATATTTGTTGGTGTATTTTCAAAATTAAAGGTTATGTCACATAATGAAAAACTATCTTAGCTCAAAGGTTATGTCACATAAAGTGACATAGAGTGACTATTGGATTATAGGTAGGTTTTCATGTGAATGGTTATGTATCTTGGTAAAATGACATCCAAAATTTATGAGACAAATTGAAAAAATATCATAGCTCAAAAGTTTAAATATAAAAAGTTATTGTTTCAAATTATAACTTAAAGTTTATATTTTATGGAATGAATAGTTATCCTTTCATAAAATGATTATTGAAATAATACTTTTATCCAAAAGTTGTGTTTGGCAAAATGTAAATATATTTTTTAGACAAAATGATGCCTTAATGAAAGAGTTCTGTCCTTGAAGAAGAGACATTTGCAAGCCTATATAAAATGCTTGTTGCTAACCATTTTGATATATCAAATCAAAAACAAAACAAGAGTAGAAAAATTAAGAGCAAGAAAAGTGTTGTGTTCTATTAACATAAACACTTAAGTTTCATCAACTACAAAAGCGTCTAAATTCCTTATAATCTACTTGCTGCAGAAGCAAGCTCTAAGACCGAACAACTTTGCAAACCCTCGGGTGTATCTAGCAGTTTACTCTCGTAAAGTGCAATATGAAGTTAGACGTTGACTTCATTGTATCTAAGGCTATTCACATTATTTTCATTTGCATACCGAATAGTTAGGGCAAAATAAATCTTAAAGATAACGTCTATTGAAAGGCTCACCTTGAAGCCACTTTTGCCTATTCTTAAATTTCATCTAAACCCCATTTGCACCAACAATATTTACCTTATAGACTAGTAATCAATAAATCATCCACATATAATGCTGCTATAAGTACCACAGTACAATTTTCATACTTCACATACAAGGTGGCTTCATTTATGCTCCTCTAGAACCCTTGGTTCTTGAAATAGTCATCAATTCTGGTATATTAGGCTCTTGGAGCCTGTTTTAGGCCATACATAGCCTTGACAAGTTTGCACACTTTCTTGTCTGAACCCTTCTGAACATATCCCTCAAGCTACTCAATGTATATATCTTCAATTAGAATGCAATTAAGAAAAGCTGACTTGACATCAAGATGATAAATTCTCCATCCCTCCCTTAATGACAAAGCAATAAGCATTCTTATTGTGTCATGTTTGGCAACTGGAGTAAAAGTCTCCACATAATCAACCCCATAGAGTTGAGCATAACCTTTAACCATCAATCGAGCTTTATACTTATTTACAGAGCCATCAAGATTGAGTTTGGTTCTGTAAATCCACTTAACTCTAATAATATTCTTGTCAACAGGCTTGCAACAAGATCCCAGTCTTATTCTTGCTGATTATCTTCATTTCATTATCCATAGCTGACTTCCAATGACCTTCTAAATGAGCTTCTTTGAAATTTGCAAGTTCAACTAAGGTTACATTGCATCAACTATGTATATCTACTAAACTCCTAATGCCTTTGACAACTTTACTTTCATCCTCCAAGTCAGAGTCATCATCCAAATCATTATGCTTTACCACATTATCATATACAGTAGTGAAATCAAACTAATCCGCAAGGTATTAGGCCAATTCCAACTTTGACCTTCATCAAACATCACATCCCTACTCACAAACACCTTTTTTAACTCAAGATCATATAACCTGTAGCCTTTTGAGACTTCATTATAACCAACCAAGACTACTGCCACAAATTTAAGATCAAACTTAGTCTTCTAAACATCTGATACTTTAGCATAACAGGTACAGCCAAAGGTTTTCAGATGTGAAACACTTGGTTTATGATCAAACCACAGTTCATAAGGGGTTTTTGTTGTCCAGAACTCTAGTATAAGCTTTATTTAGAAAATAATTAGCTGTATTTACAACTTTTACCCAAAATACCCTTGGCATCTTCATCTAGTACAATAAGCATCTTATCATCTCAACTAAAGTTCTATTCATTCTCTCAGCTTTTCCATTCTGCTGAGGCTTATATGATATAGTTAGCTGATGCTGGATTCCCAAAGACTCAAGGTACTACTCAAACTCAGCAGATGTATACTCCTTGCCATTGTTAGTTCTCAAAGTTCTTACACTCTGACCTGAGAAATTCTCAGCAGCTACCTTAAACTTCCTAAAGTAGCTCAATGCTTCAGATTTCTGCTTCAAGAAACATATCCAGTAATACTTTGTATAATCATCAATAAGATGATATAATACCTGCTTCCACTGAGTGAAGCAATCTTCATTAGACCACTAAGGTCTGTATGCACCAATTCAAGCTTCTTGGTAGCCTTCCATCTTCTTTTTTTAGGAAATGGTTTCCTTGTCTGCTTTCTAAATTGACAAGCTTGACAATAAAAGGGAGATAGGCCATGTGGAGCAAAAAGTGAAGGAAGAAAAAAAATTTGTGATGTGGCCGACCATGTTGGAACAATGTGGAAGTTTGTGGAACATTCAAGAAAAAATAATATATATATATTAATTATATATATATATATATATTATATACTAATATGTAATTGAGTAAGCTAAGTAAAGAAGACAAAGAAGAAGAGAGGTCGGTTGAGGGAGAGTAAAAGAGAAACAAAAGAACAAAGAAGGAGCCGAGAGAAAGAAAAAAAAAGAGGAAGAGAAAACCGTGCGTGAGAAAGAAAAATAAAAGGAAAAGAGAGCTGAGTTGAGGGGCTGTTTTTGCTACCATTCCAGAAGGAAAAGAGAGTCATTTAAGGGCTGATTTTGGAGGCTGAAAAGTGCAGCTTTGCTGCTGATTTTGGAGGCCAAAAAGAGCAGAATATTGCAGCAAAAAATTTAAGGTTTGAGGTGCTATTTTGATGGTTAATTGTTGTTGTTTTGGCAGTAAATTTTTGGAGGGAAAAGTGCAACTTAGCTGCTGATTTTGAAGCCAATATGAACAGCTTTAGCTGCTGAAAATTATTGGTTGAAAGAAGCAAGAAATTGTGGCCGGCTGTGAGAGGGAGAGAGAGGAAGATAGTGGGACGGGTTGAGCATGTGAAAAGAAAAAAAAGAAAGATAACAAGGGCTGCTGGACGGTGGAGGAAAGAAAAGAAAAGAAAAGAAAATAACAAGAAAGGAAAATGGGCATGGTCCAATTAAAAAGAAATGGGAGAAGTCCATGAATAAGAGTCCAAAAACAACAAAGGAAGAAAAATCCAAAAGAAAAGGAAGGTGGAGATTTGGGCCAACCTAGCTTAATTGGGTAAAATTTCTTTACTCTTCACCATGACTTATTTTGAAATTGGACTATATGGAGGCTAGCTTATTTTATTTAATTATGCATTAGTTAGTTGGTGATATGAAGTAAATTTAAGTTGCTTAGAAGGTTGAAATAGGCACTTAATACCATAAATAAGTTACCGGTGTTAATAATCTAAAGAATTATGTGAACGAAGGATGAAATCAATTATAGTAAAAATGTATTAAGATGTGAATTAGGTGAGTGAAATTATGATAGAATGAGAGAAAGAAAAGTAGAATTGATACACTAAATGTATTGAATTTAAATGGTTGCTAGGAAAGCATGTTGAACGAAGTAGGTGACGGGCAATTAGGAATAATTGCATGCGTATACGAATCAATAGCGACGTAGAAATCCCGCTATTGTGAGGTGAGTAACCTTACCATCATTTTAATTATTTAAAGTATGTTTTTAATCAGTTTTGGTGAAATTTTATGAAAAATAAGTTTAAATGGTAAATCTTTGTGTTTTACAAACAAAATGTGTTTACATGAAAAGATTTTATAAATTGTCTTGAAATTGAATAATGATTTTGAAAAACAGAGTAATTGGAGACCATTTATTGTGTTGTAAAATTTATGATTTGAATCAAATGGCTTATGACAATATTTGCATGAATTGTTGAATTAATATTTGTGTTGAAATATATGAAATATGTATTTAGCCTTGAAAGGCTGTGAATTACAATAATTGCCATATCATGTTATTGAATTTTATTGATTTGTGAGATAATTATTAGCTTACTACAGTAGGCGAGTTCCGTGGACCAGCCTATAAGAAGGGCACGATAACCCCGTTTATATGTGCTCACCTCGGTTATAGAGACGCGTAGGGTAGCTCCTGAGGTGATATTTGAGTTCACTTTACGCCGAACCACCACGTGATGGTGAACTCAGCCAACGCCAAGGAACGACTGTGATATCCAACGAAAAATGTGTTTTATGTGAAATATGAATTTTTAACAGCCTTGGCGGGCTCAAGTGTACGCCTCTGATCAATGTGTCATCGAGTACTATTTGATGGCATGAGCTAAATGTTTATGAAAGTCATAAGCCTTAATGAGAAATTAAATGAAATACAACCGTTTGCATGGGTTGGGATAAATTTTCAAATTGTGAAATACTTAAAAATGATGAGATATTTTAATTGTCTCCTTTTACTCGGCTTTAGCTTATTTAAATGATGTTTGTTTACTTATTGAGATTTTATAATCTCACCACCCTCCTTTCCACCCATTTCAGGCTCCGAGTAGGCTATAGATAGCTGATTCCATTGAGGGCTTCTATTGGATTAACGTCCTCCACACTGTAGGTTCACAGTTTTCTTTATTCTAGTTATTTGTGGGACCACTTGATATTGTAAATTTAAATTAATTTAAATACTCTAGTGTATTACGTTACAGTATGAATGAATTTATTTTATTTTTACGTTTCAAAAAGTATTTACGTATAACTCTAAAATTACTATTTATAAAAAAATAAATATTTTATTGAAATTTTGTTTTATCTTTTTAATATATTCAAATAATTATAATTTCATTTTAAATAAAGATTTTAGATGCTTAAACTTATTTTTGATTGTGAATTATGTGATTAGTACTTGCTTACTAAATTTTTAATTGGTTTCAAAATTTTTCAGTGAAAAATGACCAAAATGCCCTTGGAGATGAAAACTTTTATTTTATCTGTTTTAAGTTGGAAATAGCTCAAAATCCTTTGAAACATAATATTTAGCAACGGTTACTCACTAGGGGAAATGAGAAACTGATATTAAGCCTTGCGGGATTTTGGTTGGTATTCCGAGAAATGAGTGCCCATCGGGGCACCGCAACGGTTGTCACGGGCTCGAAGAGAGTTTCGGGTTGTGATAATAAGTGTCAATGTATTGTAGTTAACATGGCCAATTCTTTTATGCCATACTTTAAACATATCCAACTCATTGTATAAAGCCAAGTGAGCAGCATTGGCCAAATTCAAAGGATAGCAATTGTTCTTCATAGCAACTATAAACAGCTCATTATCTTGAGAATCAAACACTTTGCAACCATCATCTTTAAATAGAATAGTATAATGTTCCCTAGCCAATTGTCCCACACTCAACAGATTATGATCAGCATCAGGAACATGATGCACACTTGTAATACTTGTATTACTTGAAGCTATCTTAATATTAATAGTACATACTCCTAAAATGTCCAGATAATTCCCATCTCCTATCTTTACTTTTGTCTTAAAGCTTGTGTCAAGAGTAGTGAAAAGAGATTTGTTACCTATCAAATGATGTGAACAAGAATTGTCCAGTAACCAAACATTGGTTTTGCTAGAATTCTTACCAATTGTTGCCATAAACAAAACCTCATTAGTGTCTCCTTCTACTTGTTCAACAACAGCAGCTTTTTTAGATATTTTAGAATGATTTTTATAGACCTTTTCAACATGACCTTGTTGATTACAAGCCTTACATCTTACATTAGGCCTAAACAAATAGTATTTCTCTATGTGATTGGTTTTCTTACGATGTTGACATGGTGGAAATTCTTTCTTCTGATCTCTCTGTCGAGTATCTCTATTCTTTCTACCTTTGTTTTTCTTATCAGCTGAACTACCCTTGAAGCTATTACCACTCATCTTCACATTCTTAGTTTTAGCTACTAAGGCAAAATCTGCTGGACTTCTCTACCTAAATTCTCTCCTCTGTTTAAGACCCTATAGTGTATTAACTAGTTCATTTGGTGTTACCTGAGCAAGATCTATAGAATCCTCTAATGGAGAAACCTTAGAATCATATTTTTCAGGCAAACTAACCAACATTTTGCTCACTAATCTTTCTTCTATTATCTCCCTCCCTAGTAACCTCAATTGGTTCACTAGTCCCATCATTTTTTCAGAAAATTCTTTTTTGTTTTCATTGTCCTCCATTCTAAGCATTTCAAATTTCTGAGTAAAATTAAATACCTAAATCTGCCTAATTCTTTCACTTCTAAAATACTCATCACTCAAGTAATCCCAAACTTGCTTAGGAGTTCTTAAATGCATAACTCTAGTAAATATTTCATCAGATAAAGCTGAATGAAGGCATGACAAAGTTTTGTACCTTTTGGATTTGTCCTCCTCAAATTGCCTAATCGAGCAATGGTCAGATTAGCTCTTATCTGAACAGGCTCTTCATCAGATTCCACAACTTCCCAAAGAGTGAAAGCCCTGAGGTACAACTCTATTTTCACACACCTAAAAGAGTAATTTTCTCTAGTAAATCTTGGAAGAGCAGATGAGTTAAAGCCTGAAGTCATGATGAAGTTGAACTTCAGTCCCTTAAGATCACATATAATGCTTTGATACTAATTGAAGAAAATAGAAACTGAGTTTTCCAGGTAAATTAATGGAAGCAGTAGCTTAATAAAACAGAGAAGAAGATGAAGCAAAAAGAAATTTGAAGCAGTAGAATAAGATATCTAGCCAAAAAGCAAAGTTTTCATTTCTCATTCTAGTATTTATATTCTGACAATTCAAACGTTTCCTAATGAACCGGATCGAATAACAAATTTCACACTAACTAATGAATAGCTCAGCAGTAAAATGAAACAAACAAACAAACCATGGCTGTTAAGCTTTGAAACAGAAAATGGAAAGTAGATTAAAATGACACCATAAGATGCGCATAAGACTAAAGTCAACTAAGCCAAACGACATGAGCAACATTGTTTTGGATACAACAGACTTAAAAAAATAAAAGAATAAAACGACACGTTATGAAAGCTTAGCCTATCCAGTCAAGAAACACCATTGTTTCGCTCCAAGTGCCTTTCTTCACTTTCAAAGTTGAAGCTTCCCGCTTGCTCTTCGAACACCTTCATTACCAAATTGTGACTTACCTTTCAACATAAACTCTTGGATTTAGAGATGATGACATCAATGTTGACGTGGTAAATTTGCTAACGTTATAGCTTCATGAAATCAATGTCTCTCAATCAAACCCAACATCTTTTTGAGCCCTAGAGCTGCTTCGTAGGTCTTGAATTTGTCAAATAAAGACTCTTTTTCCATGCATCTGTTTGCCCATGCCACAAGCCTAGGGCACTCAGCTTCCATTCTGAAGTTTCCAAGGGCCTCGAATGAATGGAAAAGGCTGGAGAATGCAATCAGATCTAAGTCTACAAAGCTAAAGGTGTCGCCCCCGAAAGACGGCTTCTCTCCAAGCTCTTTTTCCAATGTTTTGAAGCTTTCTACCAATTCCTTCGCTGCCTTCTTGGCTTCATCACTTGTTGATGTCCATAACTTGCTTCCAATAGGGAAAATCTGTGTTCATAATCCCTTCTTAGTCATAAAATCATCCAAAAATAATGCTAATGAGACCTAAAAAGAAAAAGACCAGTATTTTAAAACCATAATTTAAGAAATTTAACCCCAAGATAATTAAATGTCATTTTTCTGAAGAGATAAATTTAACTCATTTCAAATCGTAGGATTTCTTTTTATAGTTTAATCAATAAATGAAGGATATATAGTTTACCTTTTGGTCAATATAATTAGCCCAAAACCTGGCATGAGCTCTCTGGTAATGATCAGAAGGCAGCAATGGGGCATCGTGATTCCAAACCTTATCAATGTATTCAACTATGATGAGTGATTCACATATGGGTCTTTCCTTGTGAATCAAAACTGGGACTTTCTTATGAATGGGGTTCATCTTTAGAAGCAGTCGGCTCTTGCTGTTGAATACATCCTCTTCCTCTGTCTCAAATTCCACTCCCTTCTCTGCCAAGGCTATCCTCTTACTCTTGTGGCATAAGGGCCAGGCTGAAAATTCAGGAGAACAACTTGATCTGCCATTTCTAAGCAACCAAAATTAAGCCTCTTAGCTATTTGTGATGGTATTTGGAGATCTTTTTGTTGCAACGTTAGGGCAAAGGGAAATGTGTCTTATTTATAGCTAATTCCAATGGCAGCTTTTGGTTGTCAAGGTCTAGGATTGAGGCAGCCGCCATACAGCTGGAGATTTTCTTTTTATATCGTTTGCAGAAGGGACATTTGGTTGGTCAAATGTTCTGTTCCTATTCATGCATCCAATGTCTTGAAAACAAATCGAAACACAATATCGTGCAACAAGAAAAAGAAGAAGAAAACTTTGCGAATTCAACGGGGATCGTGCTTTGTACTTTTGTATGGCCAGTTGAACTAAACAAAAGTTAGAGGAATTCAATTCTATTGTGGAGACTTAGCAATGCTGTCAACTTGGAATCATTGCTTATCATCTGAAGATGGGACTTCTATTATTGTTTTGGTATTACCTAAAAGTCTAGAAATCTTAATAAATAAATATGTTTAAATTGAATTTATTATCAAACATCACTAATAGACCAAAAAAATAATGTAAACTTGACTATAAACATAGACTAAACCACCTCAATTATGTGATCAATTTGTTTTCGTCTTAAGCCTTAACCCATATAATGTAAAGAATTAATTTTCATGTACTTTTTTTACGTTCAAAATGCCTATATACTTTGGGTAACAAATTGATAGCTATATAATAATTATAATTATAAGCTCAAAACATGTATTAATTAATGAACATTTATTCAATATTTTTAAAAAAATTATTGAAATTACATATATTAAATTAATTCAATCATTAATCCCATCAACGCTAACTCAAATTGCTATGACGTAATCTATACCCATAATCAAAACTTTAGTTTGTTCACATTCAAATAACTGTAAAAGCTTTTGAATTAATTCACATATATATTTGAGATCATATTTCACCCTTTCCATTGCTGATCATCATTATTTTTTTATTGTTGTGAATGACTCTACCAAATTTACAAAGACTTAGTTTCTTAATGAGGTCCAAATCTGATGTTTTCACTATAATCCTTTCTTTCTATAATATGATTTGTAATCAGTTCAATGAATCAATGAAGATCAAAAAGTCGAATAATGGACTTGAGTTCAATATAATAGAATTTTATTCTTTAAAAGAAATGATGCACACTTATTGATAATAGCTAGATCCATTCTATTTCAATCTTCATTATCTCTAAGGCTTTAGGGAGCTTCTGTTCAATCTTCACACGCATTATCAACAAAATTTCTACTCCAACACTAGAAAACAAGATTCCATATGAACTGTTTTTTTCACAAACTCCCAACCTACACACACCTTGAAGTATTTGGTTCCTTGTGTTTTGTATCAACGTTTTCTCACAATAGACAAAAATTTTTATTGCATTTTTATTGAATATCCCATTGATTACTACTAGAAATTAACAAAAGGTATAGTTCATGGACAAAAGTAAGCAACCTTATCCATTAAAGGATGCTATTGTCTACTGACAATTGGCAGGAAAGTTGCTTTATTTGACTTTCAGAGGACCTGATATCTCATATGCAATTCAGCCACTTTCCAAATTCATGGATAAACTAAGCAACCTTCACTTACAAGTTGCTCCTAGTGTACTGAGATACCTAAAGGGAGCACCAGGATAAGGAATCCTCATGTCCTCAAAATCTAGTTTACAAGTACAAGCCTATAGTGATAATGACTAGGTAAGGTGTTATGATTTAAGAAGGTTTGTCATTGACTTTAGAGTTTATCTCGATCAATCGCTAATTAGTTGAAAATTCAAGAAACAAAATGTAATTGTGAGAAGTTCTACAGAAGCTGAATACAGATAAATGGCAACTACATGCTGTGAAGTAAAATTTTTATTATCTTGGGGTCGTCGAGTTATAGGGGACAGGGGTGATGTAAAATTTTACTAGCTGGTGGATCAAAATGTAGAATAGAGTATGTAGAGTTGCAGGCTCTTTGTTAGAAGTTTGATTTGGTTGGGCTTTTTTTGACAAGGGCAGAACTTAGGTGAGATTCCTTAGACCTTTATCTAAGTTGTGGCTATTCACAACATGAATGAATGAATCTAATCATACAAAAAACAAGCACAACCGGCATTCAGCTTTCCTTGATCGTTTCTTTTTTTCTCGAGAATATCCGATAACAAGTAAAATTTTATTTCTCAAGTAATAACAACGAAATGAGCAGCTTGCAATCTCAAAGGGAGAACAAACATAAGAAAACAAATTATAAAATCAAATAAAAAGTTTTACACATGCTTCACGCATGGCATAACCCTTGTTATTATTGAACTATAGCTTCATGAAATCAATTCTCTCAATCAGAACCCGACATCTTTTTGAGCCCTAGAACTGCTTCATGGGTCTTGAATTTGTCAAACAAAGACTTAGAGACACTCTCCCTTTCCATGCATCTGTTTGCCCATGCCACAAGCCTAGGGCACTCAGCTTCCATGCTGAAGTTTCCAAGGGTCTCAAATGAATGGAAAAAGCTGGAGAATGCAATCAGAGCAAAGTCTACAAAGCTAAAGGTGTCACCCCCGAAATATGGCTTCTCTCCAAGCTCTTCTTCCAATGTTTTCAAGTTTTCTACCAGTTCCTTTGCTGCCTTCTTGGCTTCATCACTTGCTGATGTCCATAACTTGCTTCCAATTGCGAAAATCTGCGTTCACAATCCCTTCTTAATCATAAAATCATCCAAAAATAATGCTAATGAGACTTAAAAAAAAAAGCCTAGTATTCTCAAACGATAATTTAACAAATTTAACCCCAAGATAATTAAATGTCATTTTTCTCAAGAGATGAATTTATAACTCATCTGAAGTCGTAGGATCTGTTTTTATAGTTTGCTTAATAAAGAAAGGATGTATAGTTTAACTTTTGGTCGATATAATTAGCCCAAAACCTGGCATGAGCTCTCTGGTAATGATCAGAAGGCAGCAACGGGGAATCGTGATTCCAAACCTCATCAATGTATTCAAGTAAGATGAGTGATTCACATATGGGTCTTTCTTTGTGAATCAAAACCGGGACTTTCTTATGAATGGGGTTCATCTTGAGAAGCGGCTGGCTCTTGCTGTTGAACAAATCCTCTTCCTTTGTCTCATATTCTACTCCCTTCTCTGCCAGAGCTATATATCCTCACTCTTGTGGCATAAGGGCTAGGCTGAAAATTCAGGAGAACAACTTGGTCTGCCATTGCTAAGCAACCTAATTAAGCTTCTTCTTTCTTTGTGATGGTATTTGTAGAGTTCCTTTTTTGGTGCAATGTCAAGGCAAAGGGAAATGCGTCCTATCTATAGCTAATTCTCATGGAAGCCTTCGTTCGTCAAGATCTAGGATGGAGGCAACCGACGTACGGTTTTAATAAAAGCCAAGATTTCTTTTTTTGTTTTAGTTTTCAGAAACGACATTTGGTTGGCCAAATGCCGCATGTTCTGATTCCTACATTCAATGCCTAGAAAGATAATCAATATTGTGAACAAAGTTTGAGGAATCCAATTTTATTGGCGAAGACTTAGCAGTTTGTCAACATGTAAGCATTGCTTATCATCTAACAGTAGGATGAATGAACAGGGGGACAGTGGGATTAATTCTATTATGTAATTGTTTTGGTATTTCCTAAAAATTATCTAGAAATTTTAATATTAAATAAGAAGGTTTAAAAATTGAAGATAATTTTTTCCATCACTAATAGACCAAAAATATAATTCAAACGTGACTATAAACATTGACCAAACCACCTCAATTTGTTTTGGCCTTAAGTCTTAATCCATATAATTGAACGCTAATCTATCCCTTAATTATTGAGCTCTAACTAGAATGAAAATCAATGAGTGCAAAGGTCAGTTTCACTCCTGTTCCAAACAAATAGGCAAACGCAATAACAGAATCATAGCATTTAAAGTGAAGACTGATAAGAAAATGGAAAACTCCATAATACTTACAACCATCCTGCACGGGGTATTTAACTCGTTTCATAGAAATACGTACACAGGGCATTAACTATATCATCTGACCACATTTTGATGGCTAAATTGTAATGCTTCCATAAAATCAAGAATTTTGTTTTTTTCCAAAGAAGATATCGTACAAAATGAATAAGATTCCTCACTTCTCTGCCAGAAAAACCAACTTCAAGGCCTCCAAGATCAAAACTTAAGGCTATATATATAAATATAGATCAACTCAGCCCTTTCATCTTAAAATCATTCAATAGGGCATTTACCATCACCATGTTGCAGTCTTCCACCATTGCCGGAAGTTGCTCAATGAGACGGGAACATCCACCCAAAGATATGCTTTCACTAAAACACCAATTAGTATTACAGATTATACACCACGATATTCCCAGCAACAAGACTGCAAAAAGCATTGCCAAGAATGGACCTTATTAGCCAAGACGTCTCGTCCATGATCGACCAGAACCTAGAATAACTGAATCTTGAGGAGGATTGAAAAGTTATTTGCTTCAATACTGGCCAAGTCTCTCAAGGACCCAGAGTCTCTCGTTTTGTTTGGGTAAAAGATTGGAGACGTCTGATAAACTCCTCCTTCAGTGACTCTGGTATTTGTGGAATAAAAGTTGGCTTTGCATCTGCAATCAACTTCTTCCTGCATACAAGTAGTAGTAGTAGTAGTGAAGACATGAATCAAAATTTCCCATTTTCAAAATGTAACAACACTGATACAGTAATAAGAGGAGGGGAATTGTTGGGTAGCAAAGTAGAATATCAAATTCAAAAAATATATGAGTTTTCAATACTGCATCTAGCAAAGGAAATAAAAGGCCTTCTTTTAATGATTTAACAAAATAAATGCAGATGCCCTCAGGAGAGTACTCAAAAGGAAAAATAACACAAACTTACTGTAAATATAAGCAGGGGGGGGGGGAAGGGTCCCACAGTTATGAGAAATTTTTAAAATTTTTTATATGTTATATATTTTTAATGACTTTCTTAAAATAATTTTTTATTACATAATTAATACAAATAAAAAATAATAAAATGACCTTATCATCGGGTTATGATCTTCTAAAAATTTTAAAATATTTTATTCGCTAAGTATATTCCTCCAACCGTCAGTCAGTATATTACCAGTTATCATATAAATTCTAACCTACTATGCTATGCCTATCAAATTTAAAAAAACAAAAAAAAGCCTACTAACCTAAACCCACTAAGTCTTAATATAAATCTAAGCTTATCAGAACATATTATATCTTAACAGTCCAGCTTAATAGCCTATCACAACATATTATATCTCAACAATTCAACCAAATAGCCCAATATATTAATTAGCAATTCAAGAAACAATAAAAAATAAAAAGAGAGCTTTCTCAAAACGCTACATATTTCATATAGAATGTACAAAATAAAAAAAATACATTTGATTTTAAAAAATTATTTTCTCTTTCACTCTTGCACATAAAGAGTAAGAAAGACTTCTTCTATAATTTCATTCGATTATATATATATGACACCGTCATTACTATTAATATGCATTTTTTTGTATGTTCAATGTCTTTTCAATTTTATCTAATCTTTTAAATGATAACGAATTGAATTATATATAAAATTCTCTTTTACTGATACGTGTCTCTTTCTGTTTGACCTCCCCTTTAAAAATGCTCTAGCTCCGCCCCTGATTATAAGGGACACACAAATGGAACTCCTCAATTAAAGGGAATGAATGCAAATGCACACACATAGCATCCTTTGTCAAAACCAACATTACATCTGAAATTGCCCAATCACCCTAAACAAACACATTCTGAAGAATGCCTGCATCCTATTTGCAGACAAGTAAAGTTAAATATTAAAGCTCACTGGAAAAAGGATGCCAATGACATGCCAGTTGGTTGTTAAGACCCAATATTAACCCCAAAAGCATAAAAGCCTATAAATATGAGGTCCGAGCATAGCTAGTTCCACACAGCAGCACTTCTCTCTCTCTCTTTCTATGTGTCTGGGCCTGCACATGTGTGTGTCAGGGATTTATGGCTTGTACCCATAGATACTCTGACAGGTTACTTTTTGGGCATCTCCTCCTCCCTATTCCTTTCTGCCTTTCTTTCTAAGTTTCTTATGGCTTCCTCCCCTTCCCTCTGTTTTTTTCTTGATCTCTACTGTCTCCCGCTTTCCCCGTCCTCACTCTGCATTTAATTATCTTGAAACCAAAACTAAATGCTCACATAAGACAACAACTTCTGTCCCACATCACCAATTGCATACTTCGCACAATTCACCTCCCTGCCATGCTCATCATGCATTGTGTTTCCAATTATCCGATTCCCTTTCCAGCCACTACACCTGAGCTCCTTAAGAATTGAATACTCCTCCTTAAAGAGTTTTTACTTCTCAAACCCTCTGCCATTCTATCACACATCATTCTTGCAAAACTGGAACTCACCCGAACTAAATATTAAAAGAAAAAAAGGGAATGCACATATTAACAATCTGTTTAGTTTTAATTCCGATCAATAGTTAATAAATATAGGTGAAAAAAAAAACCTTTAAATTCAATGTAATTGCTAATTCGAAAAAGGTCTAATTAGGCATTTTGCTTGAATTGGATATATTGGGGTTTCAAAAACAGCGGCCGAAAGCACTTTTTGACTGAAAAGCTAGTATGGGCAGAAAACTCTGAATCCAATCAGCGTTGTATTTGTGGTCCAAACCAGGATTTGGGAACCTAAATCCAAAGCCAAATCAGCCCAAGGTTGTTAAAATGAAAAAACCCCTTGCCTTTCTCTGTAAGTATGTTTCTGCAGCGAAGTTTGTCAAACCTACCAACAATTTAGAGCAATTTCGATAAAAATCTATAGAGAATCAAATGCAAGCTCCATCAAAGTGCCTAAATTCCTAAAGAAAATCATGCATATTTGAAGCGAACATAGAATAAAATTATGCATACATAGGCATGTTACATAACAGTTTAAGAAAGGCTTACTCTAAATCCTTGCCACTCAGGGTGCTTCCAATCTCCAGTGCGCACAACTTCTTCCTCGAATACATGAAACTGTAAACATTATCATACCAGCCACACGATCGCAAAACTGAAGAAGCTTCTTTTTCCAACCTGGTAAATATTGCATCAAATTGAAAATGTGCCAAAATAATAGAGTTGTTAAGTGAATAAAAAAGCAACTTTTGACAAGTTAAACACGACCATGAATAGCTTAACTGTAAAGAAATCCTATGTAACTAGAAAGTATTGAGCCACTGGGGGAATCAATTTTCTAAAACTTGGATATTGTCAGATGCGGTACAACATAAACAAGCAAAGATAACTATTTTGATATATGTATCAATAAAGCATTTAATCAGACTAACAAGCATTTGATGATAATCCAACTAATTGAGAAACTAGTTCACAAAAGTGACATGCTCATCTATGCAAGTTAACGACAGCAGGGAAGGGGGAGCAGAGGACACCTACTTGACAAGCGACTTGTAATACAGATTGTAAAAAATATGGCGTGATTAAATCCATAACACTTAAACCAGCTAAGCCATACCCTAGTTCTAACTAATTAATCTCACAATTTAGAAAGATTTCAGCCATGAATAAATATAAAAAAACAATGATATTAAAAGAAAGACAACCTCATAATTACAATCAACTAACATGAAGCACCTAGAGAGTAATCAGCATATATTATACCACAAAAGGCATCTCTAAAGAAATAGGGATAGAATGTAGCATACATTTCTTTCATATTTTCAACTTCTGCACGAGATTGAGCATCTTGGGACAGCAAAATGCAGGAATTTCCCATCAGCTGGGAGAAATCAGAGGAGTCTTTTGATTTTCTCTTTGACCCTGAGTTAACACCGGTGTCTGTTGGTTTTGTCATTGGACCTGACTTATAGAAAGAGTCTTCTGATTTTCTATTTGGTCCTGAAATATCACAAGAGGGTTCTGATTTTCTCTTTGGCCCTGAGAAATTACATGAATCGTCTGATTTTCTCTTTAGCGCTGAGATAACACAGGAATCTTCTGATTTTTGCTTTGGCCCTGTGGTATCACAAGAATCTTCTGATTTTCTCTTTGGCCCTGAAATATCACAAGAGTTTTCTGACTTTTTCCTTCGCCCTGAGTTATCACAGGCATCAACAAGAGCAGTATTAACCTGCCCCGTGACTGCCATGCTCCTAGTACCATTAGCTACAAAAGGATCTGGTTTTATAGAATTTCCATTTGCCAATGCAAGGGGTTGGCTTTTTTCACCACCAACAGCATCAACTTTTCTGCTCTTGTCTATACTGTGTCTGTTCATCAATGAAAACATA
Source organism: Theobroma cacao (assembly GCF_000208745.1). Taxonomy (NCBI): domain Eukaryota; kingdom Viridiplantae; phylum Streptophyta; class Magnoliopsida; order Malvales; family Malvaceae; genus Theobroma; species Theobroma cacao. The sequence goes on along the minus strand of NC_030856.1, from coordinate 9,723,655 downwards.
TCTTTCTCATTCTTCTCCATATGAATTGAATCCTTTGAAACTCCATTCACAGTTATGTTCTGAGTCTTATAAGAGTCAACTTTTCCATTATTTGTAACAGGAAGCTTTTTCGAACCAGGTTTTTCAGAAATATTGAATTTCACACGTGGGCTTGAAGACAGCTTTACAACCTTATCCTTCGGTGAAGATTGTTCAACACCAAGTTTTGCTTGGACCGGTTTCAAAGGAATAGCTTTTACGATTTTGGATGCCTCGCTTCCATAAGAATCCCTTGGTTTAACTCCATTGGAAGAAAACGTGGTACTGAAAGACCCTGGCCTTTGGTTAGCACGAGAAAAGAACAGAATATAAACCTTCTCTGACAAAACGTTCTGCAGGGTTGAAAGTGAGACAAAGGCATCATTGCAGCAATACCACTTGCCCATTGCATCCTTTACAAACAGTGAACTAATGTCAGCAACTATTCAATATTGCTGCATTACAGCATACATATAAAGTTGAAGAAACAGGATAGCATAAGCACCTTAATATATGCATAATAGTGCCCAGATTCTGGTGAGTATCCTGAGTGGACAATAGTACCAAATAGGTTATACTCTGGTTGTGCATCCTGCATTAAAAGTAACAAGAAAATTATAAAAATCAGAATATAGGGATATATTGCATAGAACAAGTAGAAGCCATTACTTGGTACAGGATAACAAAGAAAAAGTTTCTGACTGTATCACATTCTATTGGGTAGAAACATGCAGATATAACTCAAACAAATCATGCCTCCTTGTCAATCACTACCATTCACTTTCCTTCATCTAACGTAAGGGCAATAAACTTACACGACATTGCTAACCAACCAAGGAAATGAGTGAAGTATATAGAATATTTATTAGAAGAAGCACTAACCACTAAAACATGCCTGTTATCTATAGCAAAGTCCAAGGCTATTTTTTCCATTCACCAAGTATAAACAGATATTTGAGACATTCAAGCACTCATGATGATCCTAGAAATGCCAAACTATAAATACTGCTAGCAAGCACATTAAGATGCTATAATATTTCCCAATTATTAGGTCACATAGCTAGTCTACATAAGCAAATATGAAGGTCATAAGAAATTAATGCTAATATGACATCTACAGCACTCTCACAGCAGCAAGCCAGTAACTTGATTCAGCTTGATAAGATTATTCAGCTTGTGCTAGTCTGCTGCTCCATCTTCCTTTACTGTTATGCTCATCTAAGCTTTCTAATTGGTTATCTTCTTTCAGTCAGCAGAAACCCACCCCCATCCTCCAAAACTTTGAATTCCATATCATCCCATCCTCACTTTCCCTCCATTGTCACCATAACTATCACTAGTCATCTAAACATCCGTGCAAATATTTACAGCTTCAATCCTAGTGAAAGTAGAAAGACGACAACAAAGGGTGATGTAATGACAGAGTAATGCATGGGCAAAAAACAGGTACATGTCTGTTTTACTTTTAATTGCACAAACAAGTATATGCCTGCTTTGCTTTTGATTGCATAGATTAGGGTAGAAGTTGACAAAGCAAGCTAGAATGGCCAAGAGAGTTAAAATGTTATGGTATGAATAAAGACAACAACAACAAACAACAAAGTGCGATGTCCAAAGTTCTACTTACATCTGATGCTTTTAATTCTAAGAATAAAAGTTTGAATCATTAGACAACTGTTCAGGTATATTGCATGAAACAACTTGCAGTGGAAAAATGTTTATTATTATAGGAAGCTAAACAGGAATATTGCCAATAACATACTACAAACAAATCTTTTAGAAAGTTTTTGGCAATGATACTACACAAAATCTCCATTGAGGAGCATTTGGAAAGCAGTGGTTCCTAGCAAACTCTTCTTCCCGTTTTGCCAGCAGCATTATCTCATATTGTTACTTTCGAAACCAGCTTATATAAACAGAAAATCTTATTAGATGCTGCTTTTGTCGAGAGTAAAGGCTGATCACCTCTTACTACGTTGTTCACTAACTAAATAAATCAGTGCTCAATTACTAGAAAAAAGCACAGTACTATTGTTCTTTTGGCACATGTCAGTGTTAAATGAGAGATGCATAAAACAGTGATAGAATTGCTAGAGTTAGTGAGGCTTTTGAGGTAAAGGCCCATGCATTGCCGATAGAAGAATCGAGCCACTATGCTGGCTTTGATGTTTGCACTTCTATTTGGACTATGGAGATAAAATCTTACATCAATTATCATTCATTTTCCTAGTTTTCCTCCATGTGAGCTTTAGTTTCTCTAGATCATTTTTGAAACTCGTTAAAGTATGATTTTTCAGTGTCAGTTCGTTTTATTATTTCTTCAACCTCCTCTTTTTCTATTTCTGTAGGGTCTTATCTAGTACACCCCCTTTACACATCGTGCCCCACTGAGGCACTCTTTACAAGCCTTACTATTTATTGAAAGAGAGCATTAGTCTCTAATACTATATTTAAGAATCTTTTCCCATAAAATAAACGGCATATTCTCATTATAGACTAACGGCACAACACCCATTAAAGTTTCGTCTTAACTAGAGAGAATCCTTCACCATTCTTTCTAGCCCTTGGTGAGTTCTACGAACAGCGCAATTGTAATTAGCAAACTTTAAAATGGTATTTGTTGCACTTCTATAAACCCAAGCTTCCTGAGGCAAGCAGTGAAATGCCTCCTTGATCCAAAAGGATTTTGAAGATTCTCTCCCTTCACATTGTATTATAGGCCATCCCGATTAAATTAAACTCTATAATCCACCTTTTTTTTCTATATCAAAAGTGATCCTATCAAGAAGCAGACTTGACATCTGGTCCCTAGATGACCAAAACTGGCAAGAAGAACAGCAAGAGCTTGATAATAGTTTAGTCCATTAAAAGTTAGCAATGACACTTTTAGTTTTCAACTTTACTGCTAATTCCACCGCAAATCGTTCAAAGGGAAAAAAAATCATGGAGTTAAAGAGCTGTAGTGTAACAAGAATTACTTTTACACAACCCCATCATGATAATAAAACTATTTAAATAAAGAAAATGACACAAATTTATGTATTGGAAGATTAGACCTCATTGTCCCAGCTTTGTACATTATTTCTTAGGAATTCATTTATATCATCATATGCAGTGATATTATTAGCTAACTTGTAACTCCTATAATATCATTACCATTCGCCAAGTTAAACTACAATTCTAGAATTCATAAAATGTTACAACTATAACTCGTACCAACAAACAAACGTATTTGTTGAGTTAGCAACTTAACACACCTGGCTTGCTTTGCACATGAAGCTTGAAAGAACCAGAACTTCTTCAAATGAAATGAGCCTATCAATCTTCCCACCAAGTATTCCCTCAAATCTCTGCCACAACGATCCAACAATCACTCCTTTACCCCAAAACCAATAAAACAACTAACTAAGCAACTAGAATATGGAAATGGAAACCAAGATTAACAATTTAAAGAAAGACCCATAACCTACCTTCAATTGAATAACAAGGATATTTGGTGCTTGACGTATAGACAATTGCTTCCTCGCTGCCACCAATTTCTTACAACTAAACAACCGTAAGTTTCTCATTCACAAACAACAACAAAAAAAAACAAAAAAAACAAAAAAAACAAAAACCAAAGTGTTTAATCAGACTCAAGTTGGTTGTTGCTTTTTGTCTCTTGCTTTATGCCATTTGTTTTTCTCTTCCTAAAAAATCGATATAAAGGGGAAACAATAATAAAATACGAAATCATAATAGATTAAAAGTGAACCAATGACTACCATATAACACCAACTCTAACATAATTATGTCATAGAAAAAAGTTAAAACCATACATTTTGTTCCCTAGAAAACTACATTACTATTTTTTAAATTCTTCCTTTGCATTTTCTCTTCTTAAAAGTAAAAGCATGTAAGAAAAGCAACATCAAATCCCAGTAACTAAACAAAATCAGGCTCCGTTGATTAATCCTTTTGCTACTTGCTTCTTGCTTTTTCTTTTTTTTTTTTCCTTTTTTTTCGGGGGGGTGTTTAAAGGGTAAAAACAAAAAATAGGAACTTCAATTATAATTGAAAAAAATGCCAATTCTAAATATTCTTCAAAAATATTATTTGTTTTTATTCAATCTTAAAAGCAAAAACAAGTCGCAAAAGCAAACAACACGATAACTTAACAAATTATAATTTAATTACGTTGAAATGTGAACTTACTTGTCACACTTGTACTTATTATTTCCATCCAAAATCTCAGGCTGAAAAAACTTATGCATGGCTTCTTTAAGTGAAGCACTGTTCAAAACATCAAGGCTAATATCCATAATCTCATCAATTTTATTTGACTCCCCACCACACCCCAAACACTTCACCTGACTTTGCAAAGCACCTCCAAAGATCTGCTTAACTACGGTATTGCCATTCATCGCTTCTCCTCCTCCTTCTTCATCCCTTCCCTTTCGCCGTAACTTCTTTAAGCGCAGACAAGTGTTATGGCAAGCATCGATTACGTACCGCAAGAACTCGTGCGCGTCTTCTTGTCGGCCGCACCGGAAGTTCTCGGCGAAGATTTTAATGCAGCTTTGGATCTTGGAGGGCGCGTCAAGGGTGAGATCGAGGGTTAAGGAGCGTGTAATCCAGTCTTCGAGGATACAGAAGGGGCAGTCGCGGGGTTTCTTGGAGGCGGAAGCGTCGCAGAAGGATGAGTGTTGGGAGCGGAGGCAGAAATTGGCGAGCGGTGGAGTATAGGTGAGGCACTGGAGAACGCTGTTAAGGTAACAAGAGTTGCCGAGGTTTCTTAAGCCTAAGGGAGGGCCTTTCTTGCGTTTTTCACTGAGTAGACTCGGCTGCCAAGTCATTTGCAACTCGACAAATCCCATCAACAGTGGTGGTCCTCCTTCGCCGATCTCTCATCGGACGGCCACACGCACCGCCGCAATCGCATCTCCTTTCTAATTTTTGAGGAAAATTTGCCCTCAAAATAAAATTTTCCCTTCCCCCTTTGCGAGAGCCTTTCAGAGTGAGAAAAATCTAGCCAGGGTTCGTTGCTTCATTTTTTTAAATTATTTTTTAAATGTTTTTCCTCAATTATTTGATCGTCTAAACTCTGACAAGTCTTGGTCTACGACGCAACGGGCTTCTTTTTTTTTTGTAAGGGCCCGCTGTTTTGTTTTTCTAAAGAAATTTGAATGGGCTTTTGGTAAAAAAATAAATTACAGAAAAGAATAAATATTAGATAAATATAATGTTAAGAAATTTAATTTAGATGGATTAAATAATAATCTTGATCCAATCTAATTTATATTTAAATTTAGATATATATAATTAAATATAAAAATTTAAATTATATTATATTTTTATATTTAGGTTGTTTAATTTATCTAGTTGCCTAACTTGATGTAAAATTTTAGACTGTGGTATAATAGATATTCATATGTATGCATATTAAGAATAATATCGTATAAATTTGAAGGGTAAGGGAGAGAAAATGAAAGTTAGAAAAAATATTTAAAGGTAAAATTATACACAAAATGGTTAATTTTGGTTCCTTGAATATCTTTCTTTTGTTTTTCTCTCAATTATACAAAAATTGAACATAATAGTTTTTTAATTTGAATTTTTCAGTTGATACATTTTTGTTTTGTATTTCTGATACTATATAAGTTTCTTCTAAACATAATATTTTAAAAACTTTATGAACTATATATAGAAAATTCAAACAAGTTCTTCTTTTTGTTTTAAGTTAAACAAGTTTTATTACTAACAGTTAACTAATTTATATTAATTAAAAATATTATTTATGATTTTATATTCACACAACGTTAAAATAATGTTGACATAAAAAATAAAAAGATTTATATTTGATGCATTGTTAGGCCATCAAAATGTGACACTTCATTAATGAGGTAAAACTTAAATTCATTAAAAATTTAAAACTTGTTATGAAAAATAACTTAAAAGAATAAATAAAGATAACTGAAAGAACAATAAAGAGAAGAAAGAAAGTATTTAGGGGAAGAAAAGAGATCTTATTGAAGTGTGTTTACAAATAAACTGAAAAGACCTATTTATAGGCAAATAACCCCTTTATCTTGATAGAATTTACAAGATGAAGATAACACTTAGAGATTAGATGGATTAAATCCTAATCCAATTTAATTTACATCAAATCTAGATATAGATAGAATAAATGGTTATTCACAAAAATATCCATAACACTCTCCCTTGAATATCCATTATATTAAAAATATGCATCGTTAAATCCTTACAAGGAAAAAAAAATCTCATGGGAAAAAAATCTGAGTGAAGGAAAAAGAGTACATAATTCTTTTCAAGAATACGCTTATGAAATATTGCCTCATTAAAAACCTTATCAAGAAAAACCTAGTGGGAAAAACTTTCATGAAGGAAAAGAGTACAGTGCGTATTTTACTCCCCTTGACAACTGCATTATTTAAGATCTTTAAAACAGCGCATCCCAATCTTTTGTACCAACTTTTCAAATATTGCAGTAGGAAGGGCTTTAGTAAACAAATATGCTAGATTGTCACTTGAACGAATTTGTTGAATACTAATATCACCTTTTTCTTGAAGGTCATGAGTGAAGAAGAATTTTGGTGAAATATGTTTTGTTTGATCACTTTTAATGTATCATTCCTTTAACTGTGCTATGCAAGTAGTATTATCATCGTATAATATTGTTAGAATTTCTTTTTTGGTTGACAAATCACACATTTCTCGAATATATTGAGTTACATATTTTAATCAGACACATTCATGACTTGCCTCATGAATTGCTAAAATTTCTGTATGGTTAGAAGAAGTAGCAACTATAGTTTGTTTTACAGAACGCCATGAAATAGTCGTACCTCCATATGTGAATAAATAACCTGTTTGGGATCGAGTTTTATGTGGATCTGATAAATATCATGCATCTGCATAACCAATTAAATCTGATTTTAATGTATTTGAATAATATAAGCCCATATCCATTGTTCCTCGAAGATATCGAAGTATATATTTAATTCCATTTCAATGTCTTCGAGTTGAAGAAGAACTATATCTTGCTAATAAATTCACAGTAAATGAAATATCAAGTCGTGTATTGCTAGCAATATACATTAATGCTCCAATTGCACTAAGACACGGTACTTTAGGACCAAGAAGTTTTTCATCATCCTCACGAGATCGGAAAGGGTCTATTTTCACATCTAATGATCTTACAACCATTGGTGAACTCAATGGATGTGCTTTGTCCATATAAAATTGTTTTAGCACTTTCACTACATAATTAGATTGATGGACAAAAATTCCATTTGTTAAGTGTTCAATCTAAAGACCAAAACAAAACTTTGTTTTTCCAAGGTCTTTCGTCTCAAATTCTTTTTTTAAATAATCCACGGCTTTTGATAACTCTTCAGGAGTTCCAATAATGTTTAGATCATCAACATAAACAGCAATTATCACAAATTCATATCTGAATCTTTTTATAAAAACACATGGGCACATTAAATCATTTTTATAGCCTTCTTTTGACAAATATTCACTAAGGCGATTATACCACATGCGTCTGAATTATTTTAATCCGTATAAAGATTTATTTAATTTGATTGAATAAATCTCCCAAGATTTCAAATTTTGTGCTTCAGGAAACTTAAATCCTTCAGAGATTTTCATATAAATATCATTATCAAGTGAGTCGTATAAATAGGCTATAACTACATCCATCAAACGCATTTCAAGCTTTTCATGTATTGCCAGACTAATTAAATATTGAAATGTAATTGCATCCACCACAGGGGAATATGTCTCTTCATAATCAATATCAAGCTTTTAGGTAAAACCTTGTACGATAAGTCATGCTTTATATCTCACAATCTCATCTTTCTCATTTCGATTCCACACAAATACCCATTTATATCTCACTGATTTTACGCCATTTGACGTACGGATTACAGGTCCAAAAACTTTACGTTTTGCAAGTGAATTTAATTCTACTTTGATTGCGTCTTTCTACATTGGCCAATCATTTCTATATCTACATTCTTCAATAGATATAGGTTCAAGATCCTCATTTTATTTCATAATATTGAGCGCTACATTATATGCAAAAATATCATCGACGTTTATTTCATTTTGGTTCCATCTTTTTCTCATCATGACATAATTTATTGAGATCTCTTCATTTTCATTTATTTCAGGTACTTGAATTTCTTTTGAAATTATGTCAAAGGTCTCTTCTGGAGTTTTTGTTTCTTCTTCTTGACCATCTTGAATATTTGTTCCTTTTCTTTTTCGAGAATTTTTATCTTTGGAACTGCTTAGTCTTCCACACTTTATGGCGTGTCTTAGACTCATTAGCAATAACAGATTATCCTACATCAATTCTGATTAGAGCATTTGTAACTGGTATATGAGATTTAGTTACTCTTTGTAGGTTAGTAAATGCGTCTGACAACTGATTTACTATATTTTGCAAATTAATTATCTTTTAAACTTCTTGTTCACATTGATTTGTGCGAAGATCAAAACTAGATAATGATAATGTATTACAAGATATTTTCTTTTCCAGCTACTTATTTTCTCCCTCTAATATTGGAAAAATTGTTTCATCAAAATGACAATCAGCAAACCTTGCAGTGAATAAATCTCCTGTTGAGGGTTCTAGATATTTAATTATAGATGGATATTCATATCCAACATATATTCCTAACCTCCTTTGAGGACCCATATTTATGCGTTGTGGTGGAGCAATTAGAACATATACCACACATCCAAAAATTCTTAGATGGGAAATATTTGGTTCCTGACCATAAATCAATTGTATATGAGAGAATTTATGATAACTTGTTGGCCTGATGTGTACAAGTGCTGCTGCATGCAAAATGGCATGTCCCTAAGCAGAAATTGAGAGTTTGGATTTCATAAGTAATGGCCTTACAATTAGTTTAAGGCGTTTGATAAATGATTCTGCTAGATCATTTTGTGTATGAACATGGCTAACAGATTGTTCAACATTCATTCTAATAGACATGCAATATCCATTAAAAGCTTCAGACGTAAATTCACCAGCATTGTCAAGGCAAATTGTCTTGATTGCATAATCAGAAAAATGTGCTCGCAAACGAATTATTTGTGCAAGTAATCTTGCAAATGCCAAATTGCGAGTTGATAACAAGCACACATGTGACCATCTTGTTGATGCATCAATTAAAACCATAAAATATCTGAATGGTCCACATGATGGATGTATGGGTCCACATATATCACCTTGAATATGTTTCAAAAACATAGGGGATTCAATCCCAACTTTTTTTGGTGATGGTCTTGTAATTAATTTATCTTGAGAGCATACAACACATGAGAATTCATTAGATTGAAAAATTTTTTGGTTTTCAATGGATGACCACATAAATTTTCAATAATTTTTTGCATCATTATTGATCCAGAATGGCCTAACCGGTCATGCCAAACATTAAAATTATCAGTAAACTTCTGGTTTACATAAGTTTCAATCATTTTAATTTTTGTGTAGTACATTTCAAAGGACAAAGCGGATAATTTTTCCAATACACATTTTTTACCCAATATAATAGATGTAATATAAAGATATTCAGTGCTTTTTTCATTTGTTGTCTCAATATGATATTCCCTCAAACGAATATCTTTAAAACTTAATAAGTTTCTTTGAGACCTTGTAGAAAATAATGCATCTTTTATTATGAACTTTGTTCCTCCAAGTAGTGAAATATTGACTCTTCCAGAGCCTTCAATTAATCTTGTACTACCAGATATTGTATTGACATTAGCTTTTTCCATTGTCAAGTGGAAAAAAATATTTCTTGTCTTTAAATATAGTGTGCGTTGTAGCACTATCTATTAGACAAATATCTTCATCATTGATCTTGGATCTAACCAAATGAATATCCATATTTTCTTCAAGAAAATAAAATATATATAGTAAGAAACTTATATAATAGAACATTAAATATAAACTTTGTTATTAAAATACAAAAAAAAATCTTCCTAATAGACATATTAAAACACATTAACTTCTTAATAGAATTATACTAAACATACCAAGTTTCTAATAGAGTTGTACTAAAACGCATCAACAAATAATTTAAGAAATTTCATTATTGGGATTTCCATCACTAATCAAATGATCAATCCATCCTTCAGGGTGAGTAAAAAAATCAGCAACATCCAAGTGTGTTATATCAACTTGGCTATCATCTTCAACAAAATTTGTTTCGATATTTTTCCTTTATTTTTTAATGATGCTTGATAAAGTTTAACAAGATGTTTTTGGTGTACGACAAGTACGTAACCAATGGCCTTTCATGCTACATCTATAACAAACATTTTCTATATTTCTTTTACTTTGTACACCTTTATCTTTTTCATGTATCTCTTCACTATTCATCCACTTCTGGTGGGTATTCTTATTATCATAATAATAATTTGTATAACCACCATGACTGTGATAATTATGACGACTTTTTCGCATCCATGATTACGACCACGACCACGGTCAGAATTTCTAAATAATGTCGCATTCACTTCAGGGAATGGAACAGAACCAGTTGGTCGAGATTCATGATTTTTCATCAATAACTCGTTATTTTCCTCAACCACAAGGAGACATGAAATCAGTTCAGAGTATTTCTTAAAGCCTTTTTCACGATATTACTGCTGCAGGAGCATGTTTGAGGCATGAAAAGTTGAGAATGTTTTTTCTAACAAATCATCATCAGTCACATTTTCTTCACACAATTTTAGTTTAGAACTAATTCTATATAATGCTGAGTTATACTCACTTACAGTTTTAAAATCTTGCAATCGTAGATGCATCCAATTATAACGAGCTTTTGGTAGAATTATTATTTTCTGGTGGTCATATCTCTCCTTTAGACTTTTTCAAAAATCGATTGGATTTTTTATTGTAAGATACTCAATTTTTAATCTTTCATGAAGATGCTGGCGAAGGAAAATCATTGCTTTTGCCTTATCCTGATTGGATGTTTTATTTTCTTCTTTGATTGTGTCTCCAAGACCCATAGCATCTAAATGAATTTCAGCATCTAGAATCCAAGATAGATAGTTTTTGCTAGTAATATCAAGAGCCACAAATTCAAGTTTTGTAAGATTTGACATTGTGATAGCTGAAAAAAAATTGAACTTCGACTTTGTGAAGCTTAAGTGTGAGAGATTAGAGAATCGTACTGATAACGTGTTATGAAAAATAACTTAAAAGAATAAATAAAGATAACTTAAAGAACAATAAAGAAAAGAAAGAAAGTATTTAGGAGGAGAAAAGAGATCTTATTGAAGTGTGTTTACAAATGAACTGAGGGAGCTTATTTATAAGCAAATAATCCCCTTATCTTGATAGAATTTACGAGATGAAGATAACACTTAGAGATTAGATGGATTAAATTCTAATTCAATCTAATTTACATCAAATCTAGATATAGATAGAATAAATGGATATTCACAAAAATATTCATAACAAAACTAAATATTAATAATTTTTAAAAAATACCTAAAAGATTAAAAAAAATTCTCTCCAATTTAATCTCAACCATTTTTGTTTTGTTCTCTCCAACCCTATGTTTTCTTCTCCCTTACTTCTTCTTCCATTTAGGTTAGATTTGATTTCTTTATATAAATATTTTTTACTTTTCTTTGTATAAATATTTTTTATTTACTTTTTATCCAAGAGAGTTGAGACTGGTATGCTAATCATGAAACCAATCCTCACACATACAGCAGCATTGTCTTACCTGTTTATAAAGATCTGGATTTGGGTAGTTGTTTTTGAAGATATGGATCAAGGACTACAAGTGCAACATGTTAATGTTTAGTACTCAAGTGAGCATGTGGAATTTCAAATGGACAGGGGAACTAATTAGAACAAAGTATGTCTCATGTTCAAACAAATCGAGATTGATAAATTAATTTTTTTAATTATAGAACATATAAAAAGGCAATACCCATTATGGTCTAAGGTAAGCTTATAATTGAATCAATAACAAAAATATAACATGAAGACTCTTAGTCTCAAATCTCACACTCTAAATTGAAAATTTCATTACTTCGATCTCAAATATCAATCAATCACATGTGAAGTAAACTTAAACTGGAATGAATTTTGGATACTTTAAAGACAACAAGATAAGGGTTAAAGGAAAAGGTAGGGATGTCAAAAGATAAGATACTTGTTAATTTTGAGATACTCGAACCTAATTGATAAATAGGATACTCGAATCTTATCATTACTTGAATTTTTTTAAAATTTACTATCCTAATCTGAACTCTAATACATACACACTATCCAATAATTACTCAAATCTATTTAAAAATCCGTTTATATAAAAAAAATTATTAAAATACTCTTCATGGATACCTAATTATCCAATCTCGAATCTGTACCTGTATTTATATACAACAATGCTTCCATCCATTTTCCATATAATTTACTAATAATTAAATTTATAAAAACACATAAACAATAAAATTTAAATTTAAATAATCAAAAACAAATATCTCAAATATAAACTTAAATAACTAAAAACAAATATCTAAACAACAACTTAAATAACATTACAAGTTTAATTAACTATATGAATTTGTTATTAATTACATGAAATTCAAAAAAATAGTTAGATTCCAAAACTATTATAATCTCACAATTTTTTTTAAGTATATATTTTATAAGTTTATATAAATAAATGTATACATATTATAATTAATAATTTTATAAGTTATAATTTTTGTAACGTTAATACAAAATAGAAAGTAAATATATTTATATATTTAAAATATATATACTAAAAGTATATATATAATAGTAATTATATTTTTTTATAAATTAACACAATATATAAAGTATATTACAAATTGATTAATAATTATAGTTTCATGAATTAATTTAATTAGTAATATAAATTTATCTTTAATTACATAAAATTATAAAAAATATAATAAGGTTCGGGTATCGGGTACCCAAGGGATGATACTCGAATCCTACCCGAACTCGATACAAGTAGTGAAATTACTATCCAAATCTGATTATAAGATACCTTAATTCTATATAATCGGGTAAAATATCTGCAAATACCTTATAACAAGGTACCCATTGTGGTCCCTAGAAAGAGTGGATTAGAGTTTAGAGAGAAAGTGACTCTTTCCTTTGCACCATAAACCCGAAAGAAGAAAAACAACTTCACCAATAAGAAGAAAAGCAAATTTTTGAAAGAAGCATGAAAAATCTCCAAAATTTTTTTAGAGAAGAGTTAGACAGAAACGTGGAAGAGGGCTTAGAAAGAGAGTAAAAAAGTTTTTAAATTTTACAAGTTAAAATTTTTTTTAATATTTAATTTAAGTCCTTAATAAATTTTAGTTTTACCTTATTAATAAGATATTATATTTTAATGGCCTCTTATAGTATATAACTTTTATATACTTGTTAATACATCAAATATAAACTTAAAATAAAAATATCGCACAATTATCATTTCACATCATGATTCATTATAACATATTAATATATTATATCAACATCGTATGATATAAAATGATAAATATTATTTTTACTAACAACAGTTGATCAACTATTAATTATAATAATTTATTTGATTTAAAATAAAATTATAAAAATTTAATTAAATATAATAAAAAATAATTTAAAATATTTTATAAGCATTATGTCTTTATCCTAATATGTTTTGTATAATGAGACGAAGACAATCCAAATTTTTTTTACCTTTTCTCACTTCTGCACATCCTTTTAAAGATTGTATTAAATAATTCCAAGTTCGAAAATGAGTAATGAAAATAAAAATAATGTGCATGGATAATGTAAATTTTTTTATCAAATAATAATGTTAATATTAATGATAAAGATTTTGTCTTATAGTTTTCAATAATAAAAAAATCACCATTTTAAAAGATGAAGAAATCGAATCTAACTCTTTGAATAATCAATGGGTCAAATGGTCATACGTTTAACCTAAGATGTCCATTACATGCAAATTCGCTGCATCCCAAAGATCTACAATTCCTACCAGGCCTGCCAGAAAAATTTGCTGATAAGGATTCAAGAACTTAAAGTTCCCGACTGAAAACATATCCCAAAATAAGCTGAGAGTTTAACCCTGCAGAATCTGTAACAAGAAAGCCTTGTGCATTTCAACTGTCAACTTGTATAACATTTAAGACATAGCAAAAGCAAAAAAAAAATAATTATATCACTATACCTTAAAGAGTTCGAGAATTTCTTTACAGTTTTTCTTCTTTACCTTAGATCTCAACAGGTCACTTTCTCCGATTTAACAATGGGTGCAGCTTGATAGCGGCACAAAAAAATTACCCCCAATATTCTGCTGCAGAATCAATAGCACAAGTTAAGGCTACAGCAAATCTGTCATCAAAAGGTCTGGACATGACGTTTTCCTGCACTGTGTTAATGAACAGCCCGAAATAAAGAGAAGACCAACGAGATTAACTGGCAGCTCCGAATAGCTCTGTCGAATGCAATTACATACTTCAAGATCATCTTGGCAGATTAGTCTTGTACACATCACTATCTATTTGGAGTTGATGATGCAGACATCGGTATGGCCTGGGCATCTTGGGACTCATCAGAGATACGGCGAGAAGCTTCTCTCTTCAACTTGTAATTATTATATGCAGCCACCCCAGCAATGGCTACAAAAAAGAAAAATTAAAGTAAATTCGTCAAAGAGACATAGAGAAGAATTGATGTCCGGTTTAGATGGCTCCTTCGCAATGCCACAATGACCTCTAGAAACTACTCCACATTTCTCATGATAATGAAGCAGAAGAACCACCACTACATGCAAATTTACCGAAGCCTAGGACCAATCCAAGGCCGCTCATTCTAAGCCATTCTAACCTTTACAATAAATTTTAAGAACGAACTGACACTAAATAGCAAATAGCATCTAATACCCCTAAAAACAGGGTAAACTGCTGACGCAGGGCTTTGGCATAATGTAAGGCATAAATACTCCCAAACAAGTCCAGCAATACTTTGGCATAAACTACTGAAGAACAAGACAAGTGATGCAGTGTTTTGGCATCTCTAAAGCATAAATACTCATGGCCAGTCCAGCAAAACCATGGATACGCTCCATCATGCCTGAAGGAACAATTGTTCCTATCAAACAATTCAGATTTCTATAATTCATTTCTACCTAAACTATCAGCTGCTAAGGTCAATTTTTGAGAATAACCTGAATGATTGTGCTACATCCTTGCCCTCCAGAATGTACATGGATTGTCAGCCCTTGGCTATGTCCTCAAAATGAGATAATAGATAAATGCACATTAAAAGAGATGGAGATATAAAAGAGAATGTATGTTTAGATGCTTACCAATTCCATAACCAAATAAATTTATGACTGTCAACTTTGTATCTGCGAAAAGAAGTGCAGATACTAAAACAACCACCCAATCCTTGACAACTCCAGCAACACGAATGGTTAGAGCACTAGTGTGTGAGATCACTAGGAAAACTGATAAGTTGAGTGCAAATGTGCAGAGAGAGTTGAGTGTTAGCACAACAGGCTGAAAGTTCCATGTCCCATGGGCTTCCATCTTTGGTTTCTCCAGGAAGATCCAAGGAATAAACAGACAAAGAGCACTGCAGAGAACACAAACATTCAATCCCAACTGGCATCAATTTTATGTACAGGGAGGACAGTGAAATGTTGTCTCGAAGATACTGGCTATATCAGAAGAATGATGTAATACATACCTGCAAGGGCTAACATAATACATGAGAGATATGGGGTTTAATTTAAGACCCTTTCGCTTGACCAAGATCTCCATGAATATAAGTCTTAAAGCTTCTCCAACAACACCACCCATTTGGTAAACAACTCCAATCCAGCTAATATTTATTTCTCCATAAGAAGCAACTAGAACACCAAAACTTATCACTGACATTATCAAAAGCATTCTGCAGCTCATTACCTCCAGCCCTGCTGCTACTCCAAGTATGAAAACAGCCACCGGCACTGCAAAACTCATTCAAGGAAAGTAGTGATATCACCATTCACCATCTAAATAATGAGTAATATAAGAAAAAAAAGTTTTTATTGGCATATTCTTGACCCTAATTAACTGTGTTTGAATTACCTAGGATTTAATCACCAACCTAACATCTGAGCAAAATCAAAAGCTATTTTACAGCTGGAGAGACCAAACTAATTTTCTACAGGCATTACTTATCCACCTGAAAAGGGTAGAAAAACCCAACAAGGAGTCAATTATAGTTAATCCCTTATGGTTTGGGCAGAATTAACTTCATCTAACATGCTATAAAGTTTTACTTAGCCCCATGCGGTTCTCACTATTTGACTTATCAACAAGTCACACCATTACCTTCTTGAATAAAGTTGCAAAAACAACCTTATCAATGATATGTATGTGTCATGAGTGCACAGCCATATACATGTTTGATCTAGCATTTCAACCACTCATTTGGTAAGTACAGAGAAGCTGGGATCAATGGAGAACAAAGCAGATACCATCACAGATTGGGAAACATGGACAAGTTCTGATGTGCAAAACCCCATGAATCAGCATTAGGCACATCTGTAAACATGCACTTGGACATGGATTTGGTCGTTTTGATCAAGTTTCATGGCTGCTCCACCAACTTGTCCACCAACTCAATGGCTTCACATTTGGCCAAAATGCTCCTTCAATGATGTGGGTGGTGTGACATTTAAGTCACATACAAGTTTTGACTCCTTGTTGTGGGTCATGAGAAATGTGAGTTATGAATTATGTGCAAGTCAACCTTGAAATTAATTTGTTCAGTTGATATTTTCTTTCATTGCCTTTTTCTTAATCTTTCTGACAGCTTCCATGGTGGAATTTTTCTTTTCTGTTGAGAGGGTATCAATATGGGCACCAAGGGGCATGATGAGGAGGAAAGAGGGCTGACTGTTCTACTGATCGACATGATCAGGGAGGATGCAGCAAATTGTCATTGCTTGCTAGGTACTTTGCAGACATTTTTTTCTCTTGCTGTTTTCTCAATTGGTTTGAGAGAAAATGAGCTTTCAAGCCCTTTGGTTTATTGTTTTCTTCAGTTTAGTTGGTACACAAAAGAAGGGTTTTAATCTATAAGCTATCTTTATTTTCTAATTCTCTTCCATACCTTTTATAATTCTATTTTCAGTCCGTTTGCCTCCTGGAAAAAGTGAGGGAGGGGCTCACTGTTATTATAAATTGATGCCAATCAAGGGATTGGGTTATCTACTTTAGCATTTTGCTCCTTCCATGTTTTGGTTTTCAAAGGTTCCATATTGTGATTATTAGAATCTTCAGAAATCAAGAAAAAGGCATAACAAACTGAAGCAAGGATTGCTCTTTTGCTTCAAAAGATATATCAGATGAAAATGTCACAGTACATGACATCTTTTAACACCATAACCCCATTAGTCAAACAGAAAAAAGCATGGGGTTAAGTATAAGTTTTTAAAGCACATGCAATTAAAATGAATCACAAAAAGCAAATGGGTTTAAGTGTAATTTGCCCAATGAATTTTGAGAACTTACTAATTGCCTTCAGCATTTGTGCAAATGCGACAGATATATAAAGGTAGGCAGTGTTTCCCAGCCAAAGAGTCATTGCAAACATGGCACCAATTGGGATAACAGATGTCGTGTATCTGAGCATGTATAACTCCATCAAATTAAGGGTAAATAAATATAAAATAAAAATAAGAATAAGCAAGAAATAATTAAATAGCAGCAAGGATGTATTGCTATTATGAAAAAATCTCAATTAAAGACAAGATGTACAACAAAGGATTTATATCAGACAGCTTAGGGAGACATGTTATGACCAAAGAGATGACATGAGCTGCATTTTCAGTTTATCATGAGAAAATTTTCATCTTTCTCGACTACACAAATCTGCTTCCATCTTGCTCAATTTCATATAATAGTTGTTCTAAATGAATCCTACTTGAATTGGGTTCTATGCTTGTATTTGAACCTTAAGTTTCTAATTTAAACTTTACTAGAATATCATACTAATATTTTGAGCTTAATTATCCCCATTAACTGTAAAATCAAATCGTAACAAGTGTTTTGTGTTAGTAAATTTTTACAGAGAAAAAAGATATTGGCATGAGCCAAATAGGATGAGTACTAAAAATTTAGATTTGGGGGAGTACCAGAGCAGGAAACATGAACTCAATGAATCAGCAAACATAAAAATCAATTAAGTCAAGCATTTTCTTTATGTCATCTTTCTGTAAATTTTAAAACTTATCGTAAGTGTTGGTCTATTTTCTAGAGTTGATGCTACTGGAACAAGAAGGGACCAAACTACATTAAAAAAAGACTTTTTTTTTTTCTAAAATACAAGTCCTATCAACTAAAGTGTTTAAAGAGTCACCACCAATCGCTACACAGCCAAGAAGCAAAGGACCAGCAACAGTATGCAATTATTATAAAGAGTGGAAGCACCAGACAAATTGGGGAAAGGGGAAGGTTTGTCACGTGGGAGGGCTTCTCCTATCCTAATCACCAACAGCAAAAGAACTATCCCTTTGCAAGTTCTTATTTGAGCACCATAATATAGATATTCTTCGCTACTCCAAAAAGGAATGGCTAGCAAGACCACCATCAACAACTTGTTAAGAATCTTTGATGCGAGAGAGGATGACCAAAAGAGATTGAATGATTTAGGAGTTCATTATGATAACATGGTATAATTACAGTTTTTATTGCAATTTCCAGTTTTATTATATTTTTGGTTATCTAAGTTACCATAAATCGATTGCTTTTAGGAAGTCATCTATAAATGCCTATATTTTTTCAGTTTACATTCAGTCTATCTACATACCAAAAAAAAAACATTCAGCCCATCTCTTTTTATTATTCTTATTCCACATCACCTCTTTTTCCCTCTCTATCTAATCTGTTTCTTCCCATTTCCTCTAATTTCTCTCTTTCTCTCTTTAGTTTTTTCCTTGCGCCCTATATCTTTTTCTTTTTTTAAAAGGTTCTTTTTCCCTATTTCACTTTCTTTCCTATTCGCCTATTTCACTTTCTTTCCTTTTCCCCTGTTTCACTCTCTATTAGCTTTGTTTTTCCTTTCCCATGCCTCAAGAATCTTATGCATTATACTTTAAAATGCATTGTTAATATCAAAAACTAAGAATTTGGATACATTGTTATGCCAGGATGATGCCTTCAACACACCCCTGATGTCCAACTAACAACTTACGAGGCTTCATATAAGTAATAGCAAGCAACTATGAAATCTTTTGTTAGTCAAAGGATTTCAAACAAAACAAAGCACATCTGAACCAAACAATTCAAAATATAATCCATTTTCAATCAAGAACAAGTTGGAAAAAATTTTCAATTTAAAATGATAAAGTTTAAACTAACACAAGGCAAAGTTTTGGATATTTGTATCATCAAGAAACTTTCTTTTTTCCTCTTAACAATAAAACCTGTTGGGATCACCTCCTTGACATATCAAATTTCAGCTAAGATCACAAAGGTTGTTCATATTCAGTCACCATTAAAGATACTAATGAATCAGCCAGTAAAAGAATAAGCCACAAATAATATAAAGAACAAATCTACAAATTCAAACATCATATATAAGGGGTTTGTTCAGAACTTACATTTCCATGGTCATTCCCTCCTCAACTTTCATAATCTGAGAAGGAAAAAATAGAGAAAGGACAAACAAAATTTTCATAATAAATAAATGAAAAAATTCATTGCTCAAATGCCAGCCTACCATAAATATATAGTGCTGTGGATACCTTAAAGACTTTAGTGAGTAAAAAACATAGTACAGAGGAGAAGGCCATGTGAAGCAGAGTCAATCCAAGGGGGTAAGGAAAGTTAATTTCCTTAGATGACAAAACCCACTGCAGTTTCCATAGAAAGAGAACAAAACAAAAAACCTTCAGCCTTATGAATCAAAAACTTATAAGAGTTTCTCATACTTTACCATATCAAACAGCCATTTTATGGCAGAAAAATAACAAGTAACAATGAAAATTTATTAAGTATTTGTTCAAGTTAACAATATACAAAATGTTTGAACTTATAGAGAAAACATTGTATTTGACATTAACAACATGATCTAAACTCTGACGTTGCAAAACTTTGTGGCAAAAGAGTGTGCAGAAGCAGTAAACATAGTTATAACCACAATTTAAGCTCATTGAACTGAAATGGCACCATTTTTCAGGCACATGTAACAAAGGATAACAGAATTTTCTTGCATGAGGTTCTAATTAGTTGTCAGCATACTGCAAACCGTGTGCATAGAGTTATGCCACAACTACATTCAATGAAGTATAAAAGACTGCAGTCAAGAAGACTATTAGGAATCCCCTTGCCACAAAATCATCAAAATGAAGTATTACACGATAGCCTTAAAACATATGATTTCTATGCTAGAATGCCTTCAGAATATGCATTTCAATTTGTGGAAGGCATGTGAATTAAATAGAAGTAAGACATGATTTGTTTCGGACGCAATTTTATAAAATCACCTACACGCATTCAATATCCATATCTCTTATTATATATGAAACATAACCTCAAAAAGGCTAATTTTTACATCAAAATACGAGCTTAATTTCTAAGAAAAGAGTAACTGACATTCACAATTAAGCTAAACATAACAAATTAAATGCAATTTATTTCCAATTTATTGAACATATAAACATCTCAACAATGTGAGGCTTAAAAATTAAGCTTTTCAATCTCTATGAAGTTAATAAAAAACGAGAGATCCAGAAGTGAAGACGAAAACTGACCTTGTTGAAGAAGATTTGACCGCTCGAGAGAGCGATGTAGAGGATAAGGTAAGCGTAGGTAGTGATTTCTTCTTTCAACATTTTATTCTTTACTGGATCCGCCATTGCTGTGCTTTTTCCTTTGCTGTTCTTTCACTCTGTTAATAATAAAAGTTGAAAAGGAAAAGGAGACTAGGATATTCTATGCAAGTTGGAACTCAAAAACAGGTTGCTGCTTAATTTCTATGCTTTTTTTTTTTAAACTAAAATACCGTAACACCCCGATATAATCATAAATTTAGACGGCTCACAATAATTCTATACGGTTTTATTAATTTTTGAAATAAAAAATTCACTCCAAAAAAATATATTTTGTTAAACATGTAAATTTAACGATCAGTCAATTGTTAATATTTTTATGATAATATTTTTTAAATAATTTTATCTTTCATTAAATTTAAAAAATATCAAATTATATAAATTATAATTTTTTATTTTTTTAAATTTGTTCACTCTCGTTCAAAAAAAATCTCTATCTTACCTCTCATCATCGATCACTCACACCGCAATCAGCCACCTCACAATCAAATCTGGTCAAGAAATACCAACCAAATTGCATTCCATTGGAAACACCAAGGAGTGCAATCTAGCGTTCTCTGATGAGATCCGATCGAGGATGGTTGGCTTGCGAGAAGTAGGGTATAGAGATTTTTTGGAAAAAGAGTGAAAAAAAATATTTTAAATATTTCACGTTTATCTATTAACATCATTTAAACGTATTGAATTGATTATTTATTTTAAAAATTAATAGATTCACGTAAAATTATTATTAAAATTTATGAATGTTAGGTTATTTTTTTTATTCGGAACTCTGAACAATTGAATTGGGCCTTTAAAACTCTTTTACTGATTTTTGGTCAAAAAGCTTTTTAAATTACATCTCTATATCACAAAATCATATTTTTAATCCAAAAAACATAGTTATCAAGTGGAGAAAAAGTTTTCATTTATAAACTCATTATATTGCCTCTTTCATCATAAAAAAAAAAAAGTCACTTTGATTCGAACCTACTTTAATCTTAATATCTCTCGTCGATCTACATCAATAAAAAATTGAGTAGGTTTTACATCACACTCATATTTTTTACTCAATGACATGTACCAAGTGAAAAAAAATCCTTATTTATAAATCTAAAACGTATTTTCTCTCTTACTTATATGGATTGTGTTATATATACTTGAATATTAATTTTTTCTACGAAATCATGACTTTTTTTTAATTATTTTCTTATTTAATTTTTTAATTAATAAAAAGGAGTCAAATTGAAAACATTCCAACAAATAAAAGTAAACGCCTTTACTTTTTTTTTTTCAAGCATAGAAAAGAAAAAGAAATACAAATAAAGAAATTGAGTCCTGACTTATCCTTTGGTTTTTTGGGGATTTTAGGTGGTTAGGCCCATAATGTTGCTTTAGTCTAATAGTAGAGCATTTGTTACATCTCTCAAATTTTGGAGTTTTTTGTAGTTGCCAAAAGAAAATTTTACAATGTATTATCTCTAATATTAGATAATTATTATTTTTTATTTTCTCCTTAGTGTAATTTTTGTATGACCTAAAATCTATAAAATAACCTTTTTATATAATTATTCAACCATGTGCACAATTAGAATACGTATGAAATAAATGAAGATAAAATGCTAACAAATAAGGGAACTCATTATAGAGTTATTTTTAGGGATATTCTCGTATTTAACAAAATGATGATAAATTATTTACTGAAAAAGTGAAGTGATTATCCATCTTCTGTTTGTCAACACATTGAGTTAAATATAGGTACTTTTACATTGTAATTATAATAAAAAAAAGTTAAGTCTCTTGCCAGCAAGATTTATATTACAAGAATTCAATAAAAATAATTTAATTTATACAATATTTATCTTTATTCAATTTCATTAAATTTTGAAATTGAATTTTTAAAAAACAATAATTTTAAATTGTCGTTTTTTAAATAAAAACAAAAGGATAAACTTAACACAAAAAGTGTACACATTGAAACAGGTAAATGCAAATTAAAAAATGGGGGTTATTTTGGATCAAAATAAATCGTTATGATTAATAATGAATTACCTACTTGTTAGTAAAAAATGCAAGTTGCCACTTTTTGTTACTTGACATTGATATGGTATGCTGACTTATCATAATAGATAATAACGTAATATGATCATGAAATATTTTTCACCCCCACATCAACACTATGTGAACGTAATATAATAAGTGACATTTTAACTAATACCAATTAATCAACCCTTAATCACAAAAGTCTTAAAAGAAGCTGCCTATGACTTGCATTCCACTTTTAATTTGAACCTGGTCACTATCACTTGTCATATTTTCCTGATTTATATCCCTTTATTGCACTAATTTATCTATTTGTTTTTGGATGGGAAGGATAATAGAGAAGAAAAACTGTGAAACACACACAGGGTATGTGGATGAGAGTCACCCAATAGCTCTAACAGGATTTGGTCTCAAATCCTCACCTCCAAATGCTCATCCACTTAACTTGTAATTTCCCTCTCTTTTTTCCTTTCCCTTTTTCTATGGTTTGTATATGCTACATGTACCCTGCCTTTTTTTTTTTGGCACCTTCCAAACTCATATATGTAACCCTTTTTTTGTTTTATCGTTTCTTCATTACATTCTTTTTCTTTCTCTTACGTTAAGATATAGAGAGCTTTTCCTCTAACTGGTTTCTCTGCATGCACTCTGGTGCATAGTCTTGGAACCGAAGGGTATGCTGTTCTCTGCTTTATTTCTAGTTCAAAAGGTTTCCTTTCATTCTCATTACTTTCTTTTTTACCATGTTGGTTAACACAGTAGGCTAAAATACTTGTTACTATGATTCTGCTACAGTTCTCTTTAGATGACAGTTTGCCATGTTAGTCTTGGCTCACAGCTTACCTCATATTACTGTTTAAGTCTATACCTTTGCTTATCAAAAAAATTCTTTAAGATTATGTGTTTTCAATCTGTTTATGTTTATGTCTTTGGGTTCAATTTGTTTTCTCCTTTAAAAAAACCAGACTGACCTTAAGTCTTTAGTTTCCCACAACAGAAACTAGACTTAATTACCTTATTAAAGGCCTACTAGCAGAGCACAGCTTGTTGTATATACACCAACTCAAGGGGGAGATAAGTACTAATGCTGATTGCTGAAAATGGTTAGTTATAAGTGTAGTTAATGTCCCGAAATAGTCGAATCCTCGCTTGTGTATATGTTTTGGACATTAGGTTATGGGATGCTGTCAACTCTAACAGCTGTTAAGTCTCAATTTCAAAAGTGAAAACGTCATTTTCTTAGCTGGAATTGTATCTCATGTATTGCATTTTGTCAATTCTGGTGTTGTAATCAGCTCTTTTTTCTCCTCTCAGTAGCTTAAGGCATGCATTTGGAGCTCTGTTGTAATATTTCTTTGATGTAGTCTGGAAGAATATAGGTCTAATTTTAAGCCCACCATTTTGATTGGATTGTTGTCCTCATCAGTAAATCATCAATCTTATTACATTTTTTTTGGTACCTGAAATGCTAACAAGTACAAAATTTTCAGGCAGAAGAATAACTTCACAGCGACAATGGAGATAACCAATGTCACAGAGTATGACGCAATTGCAAAGCAAAAGTTGCCAAAGATGGTGTATGACTACTATGCATCTGGTGCAGAGGACCAGTGGACTTTGCAGGAGAACCGGAATGCATTCTCAAGGATCCTGTGAGCTTTTATCTGTTATTGCAAAACACTATATAATTGCATTCTGTCTAAATTCTTAGATCTTAATTTCTACAATGCATAGGTTTCGTCCTCGCATTCTTATTGATGTAAGCAAGATAGACATGACTACCACTGTTTTGGGTTTCAAGATATCAATGCCCATCATGATTGCCCCAACAGCCATGCAGAAAATGGCTCATCCTGAAGGTATGGCACTGTTTTCTAAAAGGATTATGCCCTTTTATGTTCAACAGTTTTATTAGAATCAAGTAATTATGATATCATATCAATTCAAGCAGAAGCTAGGTTCTGTTCCTTTGCATATGTATGCTTAAGTAGACAAACCAGAAAGCCAGGTATCTTCAGTGGATTAGCCATTGTTGACCTGATTGGTTTTTCTTATACGTAAGCACATTCCTCCAAGTGCATTTCTATGTTATCAACCTCACTTTTATAGCTTCTTTCATGATGGATCTTATAGCATTTACAGGAAGAGACGTAATTGAATCTTTACATCATGTGCATATTTAATCTACTTTCTATTTCTCATTAGTGATGAAGCTGATTTTCAAACATAATTCAGTATGAACCTTCATAGTTTCATGGAAAGCAATTTTTGACAGTCTAATGGTGAGATCTTCGAATTTGTGACAGGGGAGTATGCAACAGCCAGGGCAGCATCAGCAGCTGGAACAATTATGGTTTGGCTTCCAGCTCAAACTTTCCATTTAAATATTTATCCTTAGCTAATCCAATAAGGACACTTGTTTAACTGACAGCATGAATTTCCATATTGTCAAATGTTTTTATACAATCAATTTCAGAAGAAGTTGATGCAAAAAGAAGAAAAATACATGTATTAGTCTTTCTGATTATGTTTCTTACCGTTCCCTGTTTGTTTTTTTTTTTTTCAAAAGGCCAAATCAGGCTGTTAAAAGATATATTTGACACCAATTTGGACAGTTTCTTTTTCATAGTTTCATAATGGATCTCCATACAGCCAAATGACCCATCTGAGCCAGTTTAATTGAGATATGAATGATATCACCTGCAAATCTTAAGTGATGTTTCCAGAATCATCAACAGTGTTATAATGTTAATTGAAGTCTAATATGTATAGTGTCTACTGCATCTTACTTGCCATGGCTAATTCTGGACCTATAGTTCACCCTTTTTCGATGCATATTAAATAGGCATGATGTAAGAATATCAGTCTCATTTTGCTCATCATGCTTTTCTAAATGAAAAAAAAACAACCATCTATTTCTTAGTGCCTTTAATACAGCTTTTAGTCAGACTTATCATATATAATTGCCAGCCTTTGAAAAAATATTGAAACTCATTTATTTTCATTATATGATATTTTTGTGCTTCAGTTGCTCTTCATCATCCAACCAGACTATATAATCTACTTCATTTATAAATTTCTTGATGGCCATTTCAGACGTTATCCTCATGGGCCACTTCTAGTGTTGAGGAGGTTGCTTCAACAGGACCTGGCATTAGGTTTTTCCAACTCTATGTAAGCTTCAAATGATGTTGTGGTCTCCAATCTTTTGAAATAGTCGATCTTTCTACCTGCTGATTCATGAGGATAAGGCTTATGTGATAACTGGTCTCTAATGTCTAATCTTCAGGTATACAAGGACAGGCATGTAGTTGCCCAGCTGGTGAGAAGAGCTGAAAGGGCTGGTTTCAAGGCAATTGCTCTTACAGTTGATACTCCAAGGCTCGGTCGCAGAGAAGCTGACATCAAGAACAGGTGGAATTGGGTCTTAGAGTTGCAGTGCCCCTTAAAGCATTCTTTTAGAAATGTCTTGTGTCACAGTTAGTTCACTTAGCTTTAGATGTTTGATCTGTATATGTGAAAGTCAAGTTACACTCAAGAATTCTTCTGTTTCATTCTCTTACAGATTTACTTTACCACCATTTTTGACATTGAAGAACTTTGAAGGTTTGGACCTTGGGAAGATGGATAGAGTGAGTAGTCCTTCTAACTCTACAATTATTGACCTAGTAAAGAACCATGTCTTTCAATTCAAATAATGAGTTTTTGTCTCCTTTAATATTTAATTTGTTCTCGCGAGCCATGCAGGCTGATGACTCAGGACTTGCTTCATATGTTGCCGGACAAATTGATCGTACCCTTAGCTGGAAGGTATGTAAATGCATGACTTGGGAGATCTTTTGGTTGATTTATAGTCTATTGCTATTTTGTGAATGGCAACCATATTTGATGTCATTTGCAATGTTCTAGTTTAGGGGAATGTAGACAAAAAAAATATATATTCATCTGTTTTCTTGATACTGCTAAAAACTCATGGAGTGGATAAAGCTTTTTATGTTCAAAATTTGTCTAAAAGCTTGGGCAATCAAAAGTTTTCTTCAAAATGTATGGTAGTTTTAGGAATCTAAGCTCTATTCTGCTGCAAATGTTTGAATTGGAAACCATGAGCTTATTATATAGTGTGGCTATGCCTGAAGATTCTTTTAATTAACAGTGCATTAAATGAACTCTATTGGCTATGTTTAGGATGTGAAATGGCTTCAGACAATTACCAAATTGCCAATTCTTGTGAAGGGTGTGCTCACTGCTGAAGACAGTAAGAAAAAATAAACTCCTCTGCATCTTGGGCCATTTTGATAACATATAGTGATGATGCTTGAACTATCCATGCTTCTTTTGCAGCAAGGATAGCAATACAGTCTGGAGCAGCTGGTATCATTGTCTCCAACCATGGTGCTCGCCAGCTTGATTATGTTCCTGCCACTATCATGGCCCTTGAAGAGGTGAAAGAATTTCTTCATACTTCCAGGTAGTCAAAGCTAATACGAGGACAATAAGTCTAACAAATTCTTAATTTCCAGGTTGTCAAAGCTGCACAAGGGCGGCTGCCTGTCTTCTTGGATGGTGGTGTTAGGCGTGGAACTGATGTTTTCAAAGCTTTAGCACTGGGAGCCTCTGGTATATTTGTAAGTATAAGACTGCCTCATGGAAAGGCATTACACATTACATTTGGACACAAAGATAAGAAGTATTTGCACTATGCTCTCTTTTAAACTTTTTTGTACCTATCCTCATTCGGAAAATGGAAGTGTTTCTGTTAAAATGGTTGAAAGTACTGCTTAGTGTGGCACTTATCACCACAAACTAGTTTTTGCTGTTGCAGACAGTTTCTGATGTTCACCTCTGAAATGATCTTTTCTATTTTCCTCTAAAAATAATCATCTTGCCATATCAAGTGGCACAAGCTGAGAGTCAAGACTTAAATGTTGAAATGGTCTTAATCTCAGATTGGACGACCTGTGGTGTTCTCATTGGCTGCTGAAGGAGAAGCTGGTGTGAGGAAAGTACTTTCAATGCTGCGTGAGGAGTTCGAACTAACCATGGCGCTGAGTGGTTGTTGTTCACTCAAAGAAATCACCCGTGAGCACATTGTGACAGAATGGGACAGGCCTCACCCTCGTCCGCTTCCCAGGTTATAGATTCATGGCTCAGAGTATTAGCATCTGCATTGCATTGTGGCAAAAAATTAATGATATTATAGATTGGTTCCTTTTCTTTGAAACACATTTCTGTTTCAATGAGTTAAAACTTTTGTAATGATGATCATGGCTACTGCTGCCTTCACTGTATATTCTTTTGTCAAACAATTAATATATAGTTTTGTGCTTGAGAACATTTGGTTAACGGGAATCACAGCAGTGGTGGCTTACCAAGAAGTATGAATGAAGGCTTGGCAGGGATTCTGAGAAGAATTCTAACAATTTTGTTATATCTGGATTGATGATTTGCTCTGGTCATACTGCCAATTTTCAGCCAGAAAAAATGTTTTCAAAAGAATATTGGTGAGCATGCATACAAGCTTTGGATTCAATTAAGCAGACTGGCATGAAAACTTTTCATAGGTCTGCATCGCACACCATAGTCAGGGCTTCTAACTTTATTGAAAAAAGTTCTGGAAGCAGGTCAGCATTTCCAAAAATTAGAAGAAGAGAACTGATGTGGTGATACTGCAGATAGAGCATGGAAACAGGCTGCAGCTCTTTCATTTTCAGCCCACCCAAATGACTGTTTCCCTTAGAAACACACTAATATGAACCAAATACAAGAGAACTGAATATTTCAGACTTATATATAATTCCAAGGTACTAAACCTTCCTACAGACTCGTCGTTGTTCGTGGCATATTGTCAGTCATCTGAGTCATTAACTTGAATATATGATAAGCCATGAACACGATCAGATTGCAGTGTTGTCCATTTTCAATACTTTATTATGACATCCTCCTCTGCCCTCTGCAATCATAAAAGCTAGCTATCTTATTGTGCAGAAATTTCCTACAAACTGACCGCTGTTCATGGCAGATCATCAAGATTTTAAGACCTAAAATGAAACATCAATGATTTGCCATGAACAAGATCAGATTACAGGCAATTGTGTCAAAACGTTGGACGTGGAGTCATGGATTGTTTTTTTTTTTTTTTTGTGTTGATAAAGGAGCTTTTTATAGGACAACTTGCCGACCAAAAATTACTAAGGAGAAACATTACGCATGAATTCGACTTTAAAACGTGTCAATCAATTATGGCTAAAGATTATAAATTATCTAGCTATATATATATCATTGACCTTTATAACATATACCATTTAGATTTTTTTATAAATACACAATTTCATAATACAAGACATGGTATCAAAATCACTCTTAATGTTAGAAATTCCTATTTCACATGTCTAACTGTTGACAATTCCTGTCTCACTCATCGGTTACTCATGTATTGATGTCTTCGATTACGATAATTTAAGATATGTCAGTTGTCACATGTTTTTGTAATATCATTCGTAAGTCAATTATTTGCAACGTGTTTTGTCATGTTTTTTTTTGTCTACAACGTGTTCTGTTATGTTATATGTTTGTGACAGATTCTGTGACGTCATATTTACGATGTGTTCTGTCACGTCATCTGTCTACAACATGTTTAGTTATGTAAGTTTTTTTTTTTTTGTGTTTCATCACGTCATTCCGTCACATCAACTGTTTGCGACATACTCCTCCACATCATCTAGTCTTGAAACTAAATAGTGGCTACATGACATAGTAGATAAATGATACAACGAAGCACATGACCGATAATGAAGTGGAACATGCGATAAAATAGATGATATGACAAAGTACATTGCAAAATAAATTACATGACAGAACACAGTGCAGACAAATGATATAACAAAACACGTCATGAACAGATTATGTAATAGATTACATGAAGGAACATGTCACAAATAATTGACTTACAAATAATGTTACAAGAACATGTAACAACTGACATATCAAATAAGCCAGTTTAACCCAAGACGTCAATACATGGCTTTGTTGGGTTTTTTTTTTTTTTTTGCCCTCTAGACTTACCAACCCAAGGCCCAAATGATCCATTAGATCCAATTAGCAGTAGAGACTTTAAACCCAATCAATAAATTAGGCCTCAACCCAATTAATAAATTGAACCAAAAGCTCATTTAATAGATTAAGTCTTAGACCCAAATTAAAACAAATCCAAATAAGAAAAACCTAGAAGATTTAACAATGGAAGTCAGACTAATTATCAATGATGGCTTAACTTGAATTATTTTGAAAATTCACACTAAATGATTTCAAACAAAATGAGGTGTGTACAATATATTTTTAAAATCAATGATCGTATCAATTGAATCAAATGATCGGAAATCATTTTTAAGTTTTAGGACCTCGTTCATGTTCAATTTATGTAGCATATACATGTATATATATATATATATACACATGTATATATACATATATATGTATATATATGTATGAGATGAAGATGCTTAAAATCATTCTCTTTTCCCCATCTTTTCAATTGTTCGGAAAGTGGAAATTTGATTTGATGAAGAATAGCAGCATCTAAAATTGTAAACATCGTAATTCGAAGGGCCCAATATTCTCCGGGGCCGAGTCATGTGGCTCAATGTGAACCGCAACAAGTTTTCTTTAGAGATATTCTTTGGCCCAAAATAACTTTTTTGATGAATCCAAAAGAATTTCTCATACGTAAGACCGGCTCCATGTATTTCTATGTCAATTTGTGAGTTGTGAGATCAACTTCCTCATCCGAGGAAACCATGTTATTTCTCTCAACTGTTATGCACCCTTAGGTCAACACATAGCCACCATGTATTTCCCTGTTGAGTTTATGTTATCTTAGTGCACCATCTTTTAACATTCCAATCTGTTACAATTTCAATTTGTTTGGAAATTAAGTTGGACAATGTGAACTCATGGAAGGAATATTATTCAATATAGCTAATTAAAGTAACGGATTTTTGAGTCATCCATGGATTTCACGTATATCACATTCGATCATTTCACATGTAATGGTGTCAATGTCATGACTCATCACACATTCACCCAACAAGAGAGGAACGAAAGACATGATTTTGGCACTTTTTGTCAAGACAACGATATGCAGGAAAAGCTCACCGTCAATTTCGGGTCACTCATCTCTCTCATCGTAGCCGTCTATGGTTATCATCTGTGCCACCCACTTGGTGGGAAAGATCACATTTTCAATTTGGTCGACTTGCCTTTTTACTTACTTTTGCTTGTCTTGATCACCATTCAAGTTTGCATTTATGTCTCTCGATCTTTCTTCATTTTCTCTGGGCTTGCTTTGTATTTGGGGTCGGCTGCGGGTTTTCGTTTCTATCACCATTGCTGAATTATTTTATTGAAATGTCCATGTTGTTTCCATTTGCTAGCAATTCCATACGTTAATGTTCTTCCTGGCCTCAGAGCCGCCACGTTGAATCATCTATATGTAATTAGAAATCTATTTTCAATCATTAAACATTTTCTTGTATACATGTATGGTTGGATATATGATACAAAAAAGATTATGTACATATATATATATATATATATCAATGCTGGCAACCATGTGGGTGAGGCATGGCATGATGCAAGCAAGATTGCGAGTGTTGGATCCCAAAAACAAAACTACACCAGTGAGCTGGATGGAATCGATCAATCGGGAGACGCCACATTGCAAATTGTCTGAAAAAGACCCAAAACTTTCTTTCATATCGTGCTGAAGTCCATGTCAACATTGATCAAAGGGGGGGGAGGGGACCGGTTTATCTCCTTTCGACAAGTAATTAATGCAAAAGTTTGTCTCTTGTATTATTCTTTCTTCTGGATTCTTTTATAGGAGAAATGAGTCCATCACTGGGAGTGTGATTTCAGAGGGTTTGGAAATCTGTATGGGGAGAGAAAAGGGGTGTTTAGTTTTGTTGTGGGCCATTTCCTTATTCTATGCTTGTGGTGGTGAATTGTGAAATAATGTGGTGAAGCATTTTATTATCTCTTATTTATAGTACCCTCCCTGAAAAGGCAGTCGTTATTGCCTTATTCAATCCTTTTCTTTTGCCAGAGTTATCCATTTCTTGTTCCCTTCTGTCCTTGGTCCTTCATGAATAAATTGATGCCTTTGTTTTTATGCTTTAGCTAGCTTGAATAACAAGGTTGATTTATTTTACTTCATTCTAATGAACTTAAGTGGCAACAGATTTTGTCATGAAAAGTAAAACCCACAGCTCTGAGTTGTTAACTAATTGCTTAATCCAAATCCAATGGGGGAAAGTAATAATTATATATATTGTCAGCAAAAAATCAGGCAGGAAAGATATGATTGTTAGAACCTTTCAGATACCCCCACGTGAATGTATGTACAGTGCCTTAATTATTTCTATGGCTGTAAACTACTAATTTATTATCTTGGTTTGATTCTCTGCTAAGATAAGCCCTTAGCCAAAGGTACATGGGCTGCATGCTTTGAACCTTGAGGTTCGGATGCACGTTTTCTATTTCACAACCTTCCGTTCCTTAGTTGTCACTTTGCGCCAGCAGCCTCAAACAGGTGATTGAAACAACTCAAACGTGAACTTGTCGACATGGGTTGCATTCAAATCTTTCGCATGTACTGTGAGAATCTCTACCATGGCAGCATGACAAGCTAACCAAATCGTATGCAAGAACCCAAGATCTAAATATGTGGTTGAAATTACCTTATCTCTTGCTGACACCAGTAAATTACGTAACCAGAGCTGATGCTCAACGTCACGCATATATATTTCTTCACCATATTTTCCATGTTTGTCAGTTGAATCCTGCAGTGCAGCAGCACATATATGGTGATGCAATGTTTCACTGTTCAACACTTCTGAGCAAAGACATTTAATTTTAGCACATGTTTTTACCAACATGTTTAGCAAGTGATGTCACTTTGTCTGAATTCCAAGGCCCGCAAAGATTTAGGCCACTCAACAGTGTCTCTGATTCCAAGGCTGTGACTGTGAGGGTTTCCACTCATCCAAAAAAATCAACAAATGAAGAAATTCCGGTCACCCATCTCTACCTCTAGAAACTTCCCGATAAGGATTGAGCTTTATGGCACTAGCAACAGCAATCGTCTGTATCCTTTCCTTGACTAGTAGAGCTGAAGATAAAGCATTTTATTGTCCATATCCTAATGTATAAGTTTTTGGAGTTCAGTAAACTATTACCGATCGACAAAGAGATCGTCTCTCAACTCATGACAATTCATCTGTTTTGACAATAGACGATGGGGAACGTTGACCGCTGAACAGGCGTAAGGCCATTTTTGCTCATGGTGATATTAAAAAACCATTGACTTTCAAACATATCCGACAGTATATTATATTCTCTCTTTTTCTCCTTTTGCTTTTCCTTTTTCTCTAAAAGTACAATAATTAATACTCTTGAATTCCATGCTTTTTGTCCACTTAATAATATTAATTTAACACATGTCTATAACATTAACCACAAAAATATAATATTGGAAGGAAAAAAAAAATTGGCTATAATGGAACGAGAGAGACACCCTGGACAGAGTTGTTTTGTCGTATTTCTGTGTAATAGTTACATCTTCTCAGAGATTCCCTAATTCCTGGAATGGGATTTGGCTTAATTTCCATTTTATAACTTGAACAGATATATTTGCAATTGATTTTTTGTTTTACACGTTTTTCCAATGGTTGGTACGGTCGTATTTCCAGTGTATCATGGGGATACCTAATCAATTGATTTGCTTTGGGGTAAAGCCCCAGAATTTCTTTCGGTGCACCAACAGCTATGCAAGGTTTCCACGTTTTCCATTTGTATTCAAAGTCGATATCGTACTTCAGATTGTTCTGGGGTTTTCCAAATTGGAGGTTGTTAAACTGGTAAGAAAAATAAATAAATAAATGCTCATTTTAAGCTTTAAAGTTTATTAAGATTAATTCATTTAACGGAAATTAATTTGTAACAAGTTAATGATTAACTAAAAGATGCAACACTAATTCGTTAAGAGTTAAACTCACTTTTGCAGCCTTTAATCCTAATCTTTAATTTTGTTCAGTTATAGGTTAATTAAAATTCTAAATTTTATTTGATTAGAATTTTTATTTGTATACAACATTGAGTAATTGTATATTTTAAATTTCTTGTTTCACATCGAGTTTAGAACTGAATAGAATAATGAGTAATATTTTGAGAACTCTACAAAAAGAATACTTTGTAATTCTATTTTTTGTTTTAGGTAGAATTAGAGTGATTTGAGTGATTATTCTTTAAAAGTTAATGACAAAGGGTATGCAAGAAATCTTAAATTGATTTGAAAAACGATAAATATCAATTTATTATATTTTAATTTTTTAATAATAAAAAAATGATTTCACTTCGTGAATGTGAATAAGAGATCAAATCACATAAATTTTTATATTTTTTTATTTATTTAATTTCTTTGAGTTTTATTTTTGTTGTTTTTTAGGTAATTTTTATAATAAATTTTTTTCATCAATTTTCTCTAAATGAATATAATCTAAATTTCAGTTTTTTTTTTTTTTGACAAGTTAAAGAGGAGTGCTTATATTCAATAATAGAAGAGGAAGTCCCTGTACAATCGGCCAAAACACCTGCAGTCAATCAGCCACTAGACAGAGTAGTAAGAGCGTTCTGTCAAGTGGGGGGGACGAAAGAACCTTGTACATTGGCCCTAAACATGACCGGACGACAATCCTCAATAATTCCACGGACTACAACAAAAACAAGAACATTTAATCAAAGTAAATTCATATTAATTTATTTAGAAAATGAGGTATTGGAACTTTGTTGGTGCATTTATCATCCTGCATGTTTAAAAATAACAAAAATTTCTCTATTTATCATCAAAATAATTTCAAATTGAATTGTGGTTCTTCTTTTTGGGTGGATTTCAACATCATGCAAGTCAAATAAAGATGCCAAAATTTTGTATTGTCAATCAACTTGCTCAAAATTTTCAATCTAATCATTTATAAACGGTCAGCTTTGAGGTTGAGTACTGTTGCCATCCTTGTGTGGTCCAATTCCAACAGAATATTGTTTAGATTACAAAAGGGCTGAATAATGGTGAGTTAGTTTTGGGAGGACTCCTTAATTTCCTGTCTGTATGCATAAATATAATTAATTCGGATGCTTACTTTCGTTTCATTTCTTTTGAATCAAACTAAACCTTGAGATTATAACTTTTTTTTCTTCCTTCTCCTCTTTTCTATTAATTCTCCTTAGGAAACCATGTCATGTATAATTTTCCTCCCAGCCAAACATCTGATTAGCTGAGAAAATCATAGAGTAATAATAGGAAATGAATGTCATGAAACAATATACTAGCATTACTTTATGTTCTCCATCGACAAGATATATATAATGGAAAAGAAAGCACCACATCTCATGGTTTGTTTCATCTAGAATTTATGTTTTGGCCTGACCACTTTAGGATTGAAAAGCCACAGCAAAAATTTGTCCTTAAAAGCTGTCATAGTGCTAGTATCTATTCAAACAAATTTCCTTTTCCCCTTGTTAGCATCTCCTTTTGCCTTTACTAGTGGGGAGTGGAGACCACGAGCAGGGACGACTACGATGGTGAAAATTAAAAGCAATAGTTTAGCCCTATGTTTTGCATGCAGCCACTACGTTGACGACGATGACAGGACAGCCCGAAACATTGACAGCACCCCTTCGGCAGCCAATCCTCCACTGTTGGATCCATATTGTACGTATATAAATTAAGCAACAGATCTTTAGAAAACCAAGATTAGATTGCACCCTTTAGTTGCCATTGCTGAAAGGGACACGTGCATATTGAAATGAGTAAAAAAAAATTCATACAAATTAATTGAAACTGGTTAGCTACAAGGATTCATGTTTTCCCCTGGCAAGTAGTCAGGCATGGCTTAATGAAAGAATATGACTTCTCCCCAAAAAAGCTGTTGGGGGCACATGACCGTCATGTGAAGAACAAAGCAGGAGTCGATTCACTTGGAGCCCTTTTTACAATTTTATATGTCTTTTTTGCCTCCCTGGTGGCACTGGCAGCCCTCTGTATTTCCTTTGATTGGTTGACATCTATAGGCTTTTGGCTTTTTGACCCTTACATGCACCCACCCATACAAGCATTTAAGGAGAGGTGCTTGTTTCCATCACAGAAAATATGGGTTCAATGCAAGAGTTTGTGCTTACCATTTGATGCTTTTCCTTCTTGTTTTGTTTCTAATTAAACATATTGACAGCGGCCTCTTTTGCTGAAGCTTATGGAGCAACTCTAATTAAGATAGGATAGGAGCACCTGTATGTATGCCTGCAGCTATAACATATAGTAATTATAGTCTTACTGTTTTGAAGTACAAAATTCAAATAAAAATCAAATATTTTGATTTCAAAAAAGAAAGAAAGAAAGAAAGTTTTGAAGCATTTATTTCAAACACTATTTAATTTGATCAAACAAGATGACATCAAGCTTTATATTTTAACTTGCCATGAATGTTTATGTATAAAAGTGCCTCACAACTAATGATTATTATGGATTATTATCAACATGTACAAACCACACAATCAATAGAGTTTTAAAACTTCACATTCTGTCATCAAATTTACAAATTCGATCAAAATGGAGGTAACAATACCAAAACATCAAATTTTCAGACCTTGATATATAAAAACCACCTACTTAGGGTGCCTTAAAGAAGATTTGACCAGTATATCTTTTTGGTCTTCTCCCAAATTTTGGAAGTATCAATTTAGGCCCTGAGATTCCCAACTTGTTTCAATTTATGCCCTCGTTTGTCAAAACTAAAAGTGCCACAGAAATCATATATTTTAAAATTAGAATAATTGAACATGCTGTCCTTCAAATTTGAAATAGATATAATTTTTTGTCCTATATATACTTTTGAAAGCATTATTTTAGTCCCTAAACTTCCAATCTACACAATTACCTGTACCTTTCTATGTTAAATTAAGATTAAATTATGTAATTAGTCTTTGTACTCTACAAAAAGAATGGGTTTAATTTATGTATAATGATTTGCGTAAATTAAATCTTTATACTTTGTGAATTTGTTAATTACAACGCCTAACTCTAACACTGTTAAATTTAAATCTTAAATATACTGACATGGTGTTGACTATATGTTTACAACACTTTAGTATTGTGCTTTGTCAACATTTGTTCCAGATCAACATGACTTTGTCACATCAATATATAATCAACACCATGTCAATATATTTAATGGTTAAATTTGACTGTATTAGAGTTAGAGACTATAATTAACAAATTCACAAAGTATAAAGATTCAATTTATATAAATTATTGTACAGAGACTAAATCCATTCTCGTTGTAGAGAACAATGACTAATTGCATAATGTAACTTTAAATTAATTACCAAATTTCCTTTTTACTTTTCTTTTTTAAAGCATATGAGAAATTTAAGAGAAAAGTAAGGTTCAGACCTATTTAAAATGTAAGTGTAGAGTTTTTTTATTTTCAAAAAAAAAAAAAGTGTACAGTTTCTTATGTTTCTCATATGTAGTAAAACAATAGTCCATTACTTTTGGAAACATCATTCCCCATCAAAGTAAGTTTCTCACATGTATTAGTGGAAAAGAAGAGTAAAAATGTGATTTTATGATGAAACATCAATTCATTTGTTTGGGCTTGCTGATAGTAACTGAGCATGAATTATTCTGAATGGGCAGTCTACTAGACTTATGAGAAGATATGTAAAGCTTTATTGCACGAAAACTCCAATGAGGAAGCAAAAACATAAGTAAAAAGCAAAAGACTCTCCCTAATTAAGATTTAGCATTGCAAAATCTCCTGGTAAATTTAACAGGCCAATTGAGAGATAGACAGCGCCGCCAGGATAAATAGCAAGAAAAGATAGCTATTATTGTTATGTATGCAAGTAGCGAAATGGGACAGAACCTGATCATATGTTTGATATGAAGCTGCGTATTGCATGTTGCGCATGCTCCTGGGATATAAAAACAAAACAAGGCCATGGCTTTAAGCCTGCACTATGAAAGAATGTAAGAAACCTGAAAGACCAACAAAGCAGTGAACAGTGGAAAGGACACTTATCTACATGCTGAAGCACCATCCAAACTCAACAGATAGAGCAGCCCATCCTTCATGGCACGTCCTCTCTTTATAGCTAGGTTTTTTTTTTTTTAATAATTGGAGGAAGGAAGATTCGAATTTTCCTATTTAAGTAGGGGTTCATGCACTAACCAATAAGCCAAATGTTAGGGTGGCTCTTTATAGCTAGGTTTGTAGTGGCCAGAAAAATGATGGCAAGAACTCATTTCAGATTGAAATTTTGTGTTCGATGGACCCTCCAAGCATTAGTAATGCTCTCCCCAGTCCTCCCAATAATTGAGTTTCATGGGTAAACCACCATCTATGACCGAAATTGGATCGCCAGACAATGCATACCCTCAGCAAGGGTCGAGTTTCGTTTCCCTCCAAGTGCCAGAAAAGTTAAATTCATCAGCAAATGGCAAGACTAAAAGGTGCTATGTATGGTTGCATCAGTTTATCTCAGCTACAATGTGCATAAATAAAATATCGTTGATATTTCTTAATGTCACCAATATTTTAAGACATTGTCCATTTCTTTTGGAAATATCATTCTCCCATCTTTGACTGTATAATTATGATTTATACATCTCAAACAATCTGTGGCAACCTACTTTCTCTAAGGGAATCTTCATGATGCACGTTTCAAGTTCTTCTCAAAATCAAAATGGCTATCAAAGTTGACATAAATTTATCCTTTCTCCAACTTTGAGATTGGACAGATTAAGTCAAATCACCCTTTCTGCGCCCCCCCCCACGCCCTTTTGTTTAAATATCTCAATCATTGTTCAATATCTAAGGTGTTGAGTGTTCCCTTGCTTCCAGTAGCTCCCACCATGATGTTTCTAGCTGTGATTGGTTTAGCAAATGAGCCTTACACGATTATAATGCCAATGGTATGTTGCCACTATCAACTTCAGGAATTGCGGTAGACTTAAAACTTAAAACTGGCAAAGGCTTATCTGTTAACAGATTTGATGACTTAAAAAAGGAGGTCCAATCTGTCTTTTTTAACCAATCGTTGAATGATTTAACATTTAACCCTGCTTCATTCTCATTTGTTCATTGTTCTAAAATCTATACTTAAGTTCTTTTTAAAATATCTAAACAAATTGACATCTTGTCGGCTCTGTGCAAAAACAATCTGGCCATTTTTCTTCTCAATGTTAGATTTTTATTTCTCTTCTTTTTAATTGTTCGCTCCTGATTAAATCTCTTTTGCAAAACATACCTCACTGGATTATATTGCCGATATGATTGCTCAAAGTGGACTTTCAATAGAAATAAACAAAGGTTTATATAAGAAAGATGAAGGATTGAGTAATTGGAGCAAAGCTAGTGGTATATATGAAGGCTGTAAATTTTAATATTTACAACAAAACAGAGAATTACAGAGACAACAGAGAAATACACACTACATATTTTCTTGTAATTATGTACAGAATCATGCACACAAGTGAAAGAATAAGCAGAAACTAGCTGAGCTTCAATTACTACCTACACCCAAAAGCTGCAAGCTAGTCTCTCAAAAGCTTCCACTTTAAAATAACCAAAAAGGTTAGAGTCTAGGACTAACCCAAAAACAGGGTTGTCTAACTATGGAAACAGAGGAAGAGACTCCGGGGACATATATGCAAGCATCCCTCTGGTAAAACTCCCTCTCAAACCCGGAAAACCATCTAAAAAACATGATGATAACTCAACGAGGGTATTTAAGCTGAATTAGGCCTGCTTCTCCAAGTCCTTGGAGCTTATGAATGTCCCATGAAAGCCATATGGAACTCGAGATGGAAGCTTAACTGTGGCTTCTAGCTGTAAATTCATAGCGTTTACGATCTGCAGCTCTGATTGCCAGGTCTTCTCATCATGAACGAAGGCCAAAATATAACCGTCATCTTCGTTCTCAGAATTGGGATTTCGAGGAAAGAACAAAGGTTCACCACCATACCTTTGGTCTCCATAGATATATTTCTTAACCTCTCCAGTTGAGAGGTCAACTTTGGCAAAACCGGACACTTTAGGCCAAGGCTCAGCTAAAGCTAAATATGCGAACCGGGTTTTTCTTCCCAGCAAGTTGCGGTTCACCATCCCCGCCTCCAAGTTCACTTGTTCAGATTCTGAAATGATGGGGCGGCGTGTCGACTTGCCAGTCTTCAAATTCAATCTTATTTCAGACAGAACACTCTTGAGACTCTCATCACATTCATTGAAAATGGAATCTGGGGGTGTCATGCAGGAGCCAATGACCACAACTTCATCAGTCTGTGGCTCTTCCCAAGCATTCCAAAGATGGAAACAGAAGCAATCAGGTGCTTCCACCCAGCTAATTCCAGAATCATCGGTGGCATTCTTGTCCAATATGCCAAACCTTGACATCTTGTTCTTGTCATAAACAACTGGTGAACCACCATGAATCATTTCAGGCAATTTAAACACGACTTGCTGGTCAGGAATGACCACAAAATTTTCTGTGATTGCAAAGTCGTGCATCATTGTCGGACTTTCAACTGGAATTTCAACATCTGGTGATTTCTTACCATCGGCTGAAAAATGGAAGTACTTAAGATATGGCTTTTGGATGACATCATAGCTAAGAGCAAAGAATTCACCCGTTACAGGATCAACCTTGGGGTGAGCGATCATTGTAGACTTTAACTGACCATCAAAATCATATCTGCCAACGGTTTTCAAGTCCCCAGATGGAGTGATGCGAACATGGTAGGGCAAATCATCTTCAGACATAGCAAGGAGATGACCGTTGAAGTAAACAAGCCCAGCGTTTGCAACTCCAGTACCATGACTTGGATCAACAAGCCCAAATAGGCCACGAGCATAGAAAAGTAACAGCCTAGCTATGCCAGAGTGGCCATGGAGTTCGCCTATGGCCTTGGGGAAAACTGGACGCCCAAAAGCTCTTTCTTGAACCAGCCGGCTTGTTTCCGTGAACCTACAACCATAGCTAGCTGAACCATTTTTGAACTGAACAGCATGAACCATCCCATCGCCGTCAAAGAAATGGTGTCCGGCGACCGGTTCGTGGAGTGGGTTGGCTCCGTTGCGAACGTAGACTCCTTGTATGCATTCTGGGATTGTGCCAGTGACAGGAAGCCTATGCTTGATCGGTTGCTCTGGCACTGGAGCAAAGTTGCCAGAGATTTGGACTCTGGGGTCAGCTGTTTTGGGCAGAGGATGATTGCGCTCATGAGAGACTAAAGCATTCTCTACCACATCTAAAGCCATAGCTGCCGCTCTTTGAAAGGGATTCCATTGTTGGGATTGAGGTTTCTCAGCAGAAGAAGTATTTTTCGGGTGTTTTGTGGTGGGACTAGAAGCTGGAGTAGGTGATGGAGGATATGTTGGTGACTGCTTAGGGAAATGAAGAATGGAAGGAGTTTGGAGAGAGCAGGAAATGTTGGGCTTTCTAGTAGGCCTTTTCAAAGGTATGGAGGAAGAAATAGAGCCCAAGTCAGGAGCCGAAGAAGAGGTCGAGGGTGGGAATTTAGGCTTAAGACAATTGCCAGTAGCTGCTGCTACCGCTGCTGATGCTGATGCAGATGAAGCCATGGGTGCTCAATTTTGGCTAAAGCACTACTCGTGCTTGTATAAATAGTGGTTGTGGTTTGTTGGGAGTGAATGGTGAACGGTGATTGGCTCGGAAAGAGTAAAAATTCTGAACGTGGAAATTCCGTTATACTTGTTGGGGGATGAGAGAGACTTGTATTGATGTCTGCTTTTGTAATACAATGGAAATTGAGTTTGGAGTAGGAAAGAGAGAAAGGGAACGGGAGTGAAGTCACAAGTGTGGTTTGAAGAGGGAGGAGAAAGGGAGAGAAAAGAGGGTATTTATAGAAAGAGAAAAAAGGCCAGCAGGTCCACTCAAGACATCTAAGAGAACACCACGTGTTGCATTTCCGTCTAAACGAGGGGGTCTCAGCTCTCAAAGGAGTGACCATTTTTTAATGTGATTTCAACGAGGTGTGGGGGAAAGGGACAGCTTCTCCCCCCACCCGCCCCCCCTTCCCCCTTTCTCTCTTTTCTATACTCCTACTCTTATTATAATTTAGATTTTTTTTATGGATATATAATTTCATAATATAATGTATTTATATTATTTACATCTTATTGAGAAACATATTTTAAATACTAGTAATCCTTAGTTAATATTATTGAAAATATAATAAAAAATATACATCTACCTTATAATCAATGAGTTGAGCAATTTATGAATTCTTAATTTTTTTTAAAAAAGAAACTTAAATATTTTGATAAAAGAGTTAGAGAAATTTATTGATTTTTTTTATTTTTGTGAAGATAAAAAGAAGTTAAATAGTAATTATAATAATAAATATTTCGAGGGAAAAAGAAGAGTAGGGTAGGGAGGATGAAGGAATAGGGCATTGGAGCATTATGAAGAGAATGAGACTCAGGATGTTATTGGTGATTCTTGGACACGTCGAACCCCGCGTTCTTTCCTCTTACCAGTGTCCTGTCTCCCTACACGTGGCCTTCGCTCTGTGTTTGCTGCCTTCTAACTCCGAAATCTAGGTCACATCACTTGACCCACACGCTTGCCTTCCCATCCCAACAACGTATCATATTTCTCTTTTCAACCTAAAATATTTCTAAATTACAAATAAACCTATATTCAACATCAACTTAAACAATTCATATCTTCCCATTAAAACATATTTATAAAAAATAATAAATTATTTTATTATTAAATATGCATATTATCAATAACAAATTCATAATTTTACATAAAAATAATTAAAGAGTAATTATAAAAATAATAATATTATATATCAAGTTTTATTTATAATAATAAAAAATTAAAAATTAAGTGGTGACGATTACTAGTTTGACTCCGTCAATGCATATGACAATAATTAAACGTAAAATTTTATTATTATATAAAATGATAATTCAAAAAATAAAGATAAAGTTAAAAAAAAAAAACTATTCCCTCTCCTTTCTTTCTCTTTGGTGAAACATAATGATCAATATTCCAATCTAATAAAAAAGTCATCTTCCTTTTAAAGATTCTATATTTGTATTTATCTTTATCTTGATCCATATGCATATGCTTTTGGTACCCAATGATTGTACTGCTTGATTGTAGAAAATATCAAAGTCCATAAAACATTAGTGAGTATTCAAATTGAATTGTTTACGAGCAGCCTGTCTTGTTTTGCATCTGCATACTATTAATTAAAACTTGCCATTCAATAATTAATGATTACTGTTAAAACAATTGCACCATAAACTATTTGAGTGCTGAAATTGTTTGTGTTGTTTTAGTCCCCAATTAATAGTAAAACAGTTAATGTCTGTTTAATCCACAACCTCTGAAGCAGCTCCCTATTCCACAATGCAGAGGTTGGTCCAAAATGGGATTTTAAGGGCTAATTAAAGTTGAACTCCAAATTAGAGTTTTTGTAATACAAAGTTATTAAATATTTTAATACAAATTTGTAAATAAACAAATTATAAACGTAGTTTTTGTTTTAAATAATTGTAATTTGATAGCAATAGATAGTTCAAAACCTCTGCTTCAATAAATCTTTGTTTTGGCCTGGCCTGGCTGATAACAATGTTGCTTGAGTAGAGTTGTTTTAAAAGAATTGTAAAAATAAGTTAAAATAATGTTTGGCATGTAAAAGTGTTGGGAGATGTTAAAAGAATTTGATAATATTTTTATTTATTTTTTTATTAAAGAATTTTTAAATACTTCAAAAATTAAATTCTGCATGCAAAAACAATAAATTCTTCATGCGTTTTAAATCTTAAAATGAATATAAATTTCCACAATGATTTACCAAAAGTTTTAAGCCTATGTTTATATATATAATAAAATTAAATAATAAAAAAATAACATTTATCTCGTCTCATAAATCTATTTTTA
Organism: Theobroma cacao; assembly: GCF_000208745.1. NCBI lineage: Eukaryota > Viridiplantae > Streptophyta > Magnoliopsida > Malvales > Malvaceae > Theobroma > Theobroma cacao. The sequence continues at coordinate 9,679,691 of NC_030856.1, read as the reverse complement.
AGATTTTGAAGTCAAGATTTCTAATAGAATTTCTTAAATTCTAATAGCTGAATTGTGCAAAGCATGATACACCTGGACAAAAAACACATAGATTATATATTAGCCCTTATACGTAAGACAACATTAGCAGAGGGGTCAATTCCTTATAAATAAATAAAAATATTTTTTACCCTATAATTGTGTGATGTGTATCATTCCCTATGAAAACTACTAGACTTATTGTTTAAACTAATCACTTAATCCAAAATGGGGAGACAGCAGACAGGTGATTAGTAGGTACCCTATTTGACGGCATTGTTCTTGTTTCCAAATTAAGATTTTCTTCCTCACAAGCATAATCTTTTTATTTTTTTCTTTTTTGCTTAATTATTAATTTCGATTAAAAAATTGTTTAATTCGTTAAATGTTTAGAGTTATAGGTAAAGATTCCTTTCTCCAATTTTTTCCACCGTAAACAGAGGGTAAACAATTGTTTAGCATTCAACTTCCAATCATGGGCTGACAACCACATCTCCATTCACGTTCTACATTTATAATTATAAAGCATTTTATTTTATTTTATTTTTTTGAGTGGAAGATTGGACTCTCTTCCCCCGCCCTAATGTCATGGATGACCCTAAACCACTAAGAAGGTTAGTATTATATAATTTATATTCTTTCACTAATAATATAAAATAATTCAAGCTAACGGTTTGATTTGTTGAAGATGACCAATCTTTCATTATCCGCCATGATCAGATCTCATCTTTAAGAACAAAAAACAACATTCTCAAACCCTATCTACGTGTCGATTTACAGGTGGCAGCGCGTGTTGACGATCATTGGATCTTGAAACTTTTTTATTAATCATGAAAAAATATATATATTTTTTATTTTTATTATCATATGGAAAATAAGGAAAAAAAAAAAAGAGAATCGAGTTTAACTACCTAGGGCACCTTTCTTCCCTGTACTTGCCAACTTTGTTTCTATAGTATTCAAACATTGGCTTTTCTCCAATTCTACATTTTGATTAACTTAATGCAATGTGAACACTAGGTTTGGCAAACCAATCATCTACTTACTTAATTAATTAAAAAGAATGAGATCAATAATGTTAATTTCCACCTAAAACCATGTTATTCAACCTACCATATCTAGCTTTCGCACTAATTCAAATTAATTAGCATATAATATAATATAATATTTTATATATGTATATATGTAGATACGTGCACATGTTGTTTGTCCATAAACACATACGCATATTAGATTTGATGAAATATTTTCTTAAAACTTAATTATCTATGTATATATTGTATCAAAAGAATCTTTAAAAGTTAGAGAAAAATAACAGGTTCTATTTATTAATTAAAATTCATGTATTGCATGTAACCATCCTTTAGAAATTTGTCTATGGTCGTAAATCAAAATTTAAGCATACAAGAGAAATTGCCTTCGATCGGTTTGTATAGTGATCAAATTAATCAAATAATAATGATAACAATATATAAGCAATTAAGCAATCAAATATTTGCATTATGGAATGTATTCATGTCTGAAATCTTGTGATATGTTTGTGTTGATTTAGCCATATTCATAGGGGGGAAAGTTGTTATAAATTATGGAGGTCCATGAGATCCACGAGAAGTGGGAATTTCACATGATTAATATTATTAATGTTGTCTGTGTATGATAGTTTACCATGGACCTTTGCAATGCTGCGAGGAATTAATTAATTAATTATATGATTGACATTAGATAATGAGATAATCGAGATTTTAGTTATCTTTGCCCGGACGAGGCACATGAGTTTCACTTCTATTGAGACATGGGATCAAAATTGAAAAATAAGCAATGATTAAACAAATTTAGCTCTCACTTAACCATTTTTTGAGGAACCAAGAAATGACTGAAAGTGAGTATTTTCTAACTAGAAAATAATAAACAGAATTTTCACTAAAGGAGTAATTTTGATGTTTAAAAGAAATATAGTTGAATGGAGGTGTCAAATTTTTATTTTTATCATAATTAATGTATAATATGTATTGATTGACTGAAAATCAAACCCGACCATTATTATAACTCGAAAATACATGAAAATAACACAATTTAAATCCAAAACAACCTAAAAAGAAACATGATCTCGACTTTCTCGCTTAGCTTACAATCTTTCATGTGAAATTTGTTTTTTTTTTTTAAAAAAAAAAAGCTTTACAAACTTAGTTTAGGAAATTTTATTTATGTTTTTCTATTTAATAAAATTGTTTTCACCCTATATATATAGATATATACTTTTGTTGTTATTAGCATGATTATGATGAGAAAATCAAAAGCAAATATATTGAGCTAAAGAGGATATTCTAAATGAAAATATGAAATTATTTTTTGTAATAATGAGTGTGTGTGTGTGTATATATATATATATTTATTTATTGAACGAATCAGATTTGAATTGTTCTTCCTTCAATTAAAACAAAAAGTTAGTTATAATCAATTTTGTGGATATAGCAATTAGTGTAGCACATGTAAGGCGACTAATTAAGGCAGTTCTTAGTTAGAAGCTACCATTGGATCACATGTGCACATGATGACACGTGCTAATTAATTGCTATCAACATAATTAGTCTTTCATTATTGTCAAGTGGAAATTAATAAAGCTTATATAAGCATGGGTAAAGATCAAAAACCGAAATCAAATGAAACATTTTTAATAAAAAAATTACTAGTTTGCTCATTTTCTTTTTTTTTTTTACGAAGGCAGATGAAATTTTCATTAAAAGAAAAAACATAAAAAAAAATTATCCTAGTGCAAGACCATATACAAAAAGATAAAAATTTCCTTTTTTACTTGATCTGAGTATAGAAAATATAAGTAGTATTAATGAAATGCTTGAGTTTGTGTAATTATTACTAATTAAAATGTGCAGAGTAATTTATCTTCAATATTTGCAATGGTGACAGAGGATCATGTGCTTGTTTGACAGGCAAAGCCAAAGCAAATCGACAACTTCCCACATTAATTTCGAGAGCATTAAATACATGAGAAAGGGCAATAGTGATGGATACTTGCCAATACTGACATTTGCAACCATTTTACTCTGCAACTTGCATTTCGGATAGGTAAAATATCTGAATTTGATGAGCTGATCAAACAGCATGGCCTTTTGATGTCTCCATTGGTCGCCGAAGCATATCCTCTCGAAAATAATTCAATTTACAACTATTCGACCAACCGACTTTACCTGAAAAAACTGCCAACTGCCAAAACCAACCAACCAACCAACCTTTTCCACCCTCTTTCTTTAGGGTTAACTTTAATCTATCGCATAATTAATTTTTGTTTTATGTACCCACCCACCAATGGAACGGCTACAAGCTTCGAGAAAAACATTGAGAGAAATCTTTCTTGGATTCTTCTTACCAGAAATTAAAGTGCATGCACTTTAACAAAAGTTGATTAACCCAATGTTTAACTAACCTCTATGTTGTGCCAAATTTAATCAAGCTTTAACGATAAACATTACATATCTTAGTCAACTATTTGGACTGCTATACCATTTTCTTAAACGCACTTTAATATAAGATTAACAATGATAATTAAGAGAAGGGGCATGTCTCCCATGCGCTTGCTTAATTTGACAATTGGTTTCCTTTATATGGCCCATATGAAAAGGGTGTGTTGAATTCAGACACATGGAGGGCACATTCCATGGAGCAAACCAGAGCTGGTTGGTTATCTGAAACAAAATGGGTGGGACTCCTTTGTGCTAAATTTTTTAGCATTAATTGCATTGAAGAAGAGACAATTTTAATGAGCTAGGAAAAACCATTCATTTTGGTTATATTTTTGCATATGCAAATTTTGCTCTTGAATTGTGGGACCGGTCGACTCAAAAAATAATTAACATCATGATAGTGATAAGTCATGATTTATTGGCTTCCACCTTCCACAAATTATTTGAGAACTAAACAAAATAGGTTAGGTTTTGTTTTGTATTTACTTCTCATGCATATTTTCATGCATGAAATATATCAATATAAAGCACAAACAAATTTCAATTTATATGTTATCATTCAAATTTGAACCTTCAATAACTAATTTTAATTAAGAAAGAACTTGTGGACTTATCCATGTAAAAAGTTTGTGCATAAGAAAAGAAAGAAACCTATATATATTTGCATAAAAACACAAGGTTTTTATCTTTCATATTGGATTCATTGCATATGCGGTACACGTATGAGCAATCTTATTAATGCATCAGATGAGAAAAATTCTAAAGACACTTTGTTCTTTTTCCACAAGTGTTTCCTTGTCATTTGCTTTCTATATCAATTATACTCCACGAAGAAAAAAGGCATTTGCCTACGCTGACTGACTTACTACCTTCTTGATTCCATTGGGTGCATGGAACCAGGAATGCCCTATATCCGAGCTCCACCTGTAAGGGATTCAATTTTTTTGTGCATGAAAATTGGAAAACGCATGCCAAGCTTTGGAAAGATGCACATAATTGGTGTGGTACAAAAAAATAAACACATATAATGCCAACTTGTCAATGCATGAGGTGGAGCATCTGGAATGTACCAAGTCAGGGCCACTGTGCAAAGTGTCGAAAACATAGACGAGCTAACGTGGATGAGGCGACGAGTTGTCACAAGTCACCAAAGTCCACTTGGATTGCACTGAACTTTTCCACCCCCCCACTTATATCCCACTTGTAGAAATGCATTTGTGTCTAAGTCCTACATGCATGGCACCTCCCTTCTTTTTCCCCCTTTGGTGTAAAGTGTCCCAAGCAATATGATGTTTGTAGCTCTAGAATTTGAGGAAAGAAAGAAAATTTTCCAAACGGAGACGACCCTTCCCCTTTGCTTCTCATCTTTCTTTTGTTTCCATTTATTGTCACATTGGGTTTTGTTTGTTTCTGTTGGTCTAAACCAGAATGATGCTATTCCCATATAACTGGGGCCTTAGGGTGGGGGGCAGAAGGAAGGATGACAATAGAAACGAAGAAGAAGCATATGACAAAAATGACTATTAGTAGAAAGCCAAATGGGCTGTAGAAAAGTGGGTCCATTTTCAAGTCAAATTTCTATCTGAGGGCCCACCACAAATGGTTGCCCCACACTGTTTGGATGGCAAGCCGTCCTGCCAATTGTTATGGAGAAAGAATTAGCCGAATACAAGTAGTCAGGTTCAAGTCTACGGGACATGTTTGGGAGTGTCAAATCAGTCGACTCTGCGGCAAGCCAGGCAGGCCCTGTATGGATAGAAAGCAGACTCGATCACAAGTCCACTTTCTCCTTTTCCAAACAGGCCGTTATGTACAGGTGTCTGAACACAACATGGGTCCTACTGCTTTTGTAATACCACTCCCAAGGACCAATTATTTGAGATTTTACAAACTTTTTCATCAGATAACGCCACGTGTAAAAAACGATTTCATGAACTAATTTCCTCGAAACCCCTTCTGTTCCTGGTGGAGGGATATTTGCGTTTAGGCTCTGTTTGTTCCACGACAAATAAGCTTCTAGAAATGCATTTTTACATTTTTTTTGGTATTTGGCTAGTAAAATTAAGATAATTAATAGAAAATTATTTAATAATTAAGATAAAAATATTTAAAATATTTTTATAATAAATATTACTATTTATTTTAATATAAAATATTATTTGTACATACCTTTTAATATTTTTATAATAAATATTACTATTGTAATATTTTAATTATATTTAACAGGAGTGCAAATTTTTCAAAAAAAATAATTTTTCATAAAATTATCTAAACAACAAAAAATATCAATAAAATTACTTTCGACAAATTCATTTTCACAAAACAACCAACCTTTTAAATGTTACATCAAAGCAAACACAACTTTAAGTCACACCGTATATCTATAAAAAATCAAAAGTAAAAAAGTTGACTTGGACATAGCATAAACAAAGCATCTTTAACCTTGACTATCACCAAGACTAATGCTACTCTATTTTTTTTAATTGAAAAAAGATTCAAAATTTATTTTTAAAATTAATATTATTTTATTTTTTTAATTGACAAAAAAATAATTTGAATTATACTTTTTACATAAAAAAATCATCACCAACCAATAATTTAAATATTCGAATACTAATATTACTCTATTTAAATATAAACTTTATATCACGTTTCGTTAAATTTATGTAATTGGTTAATTGTATTATGAAGTTCTAATTTAAAAAATCATGATGACATAAGATGTAATGCCATTCAACTCTCATAAAATGGGTTTGGTGTCATTTTCTCTTCTATCCCAAAATAAAATTCTTTAGCTTATCCTTATGATATTCACATAGATTATGATGTTTCAGACAATTTATTGTATGCCCATCTCTAGGAGAATATATTTGTATAGAATAAAGGGTATAGACAACAAATTAATGTGATTACATAACAAGTGGACAATGTGGGACAATTTTTGTATCAAAGGATAGCTTTTGATGTGTAGGAAAACAATTGTGTATTGTTTCCTTCAATCAAGGTTTTATTTAGGCTGAAATCAAGGAATTAAATGAAATCAAATATAATTTTAGGCATTAATCACCGCAGGCAAAAAAACATTTGTGCGCCAACTGTGCCTCCAAGAATATCCTGTCGATGCCAATCTAATCAGAAAACATGAGGACGCATGGCAATATCTGTTTGGAACACTTGTAGCCTTCGTCCAGACAAACTCAACAGACCTACTTTTTATCTTGTTCCTGTGGGACAACCTTAATGCACAGCGGTCAATGCCTCCTTTTTTGGCTCTTCCTTGTTTCAATTACTACTTCCTAGATTTATCCAACCTCTTTGTTCTTGATAGCACTGGATATAGCATTATATAATTTTGAATTCCATGGTGTAGAGATAGCAATGATAATAAAAATAATGTATTTTAATTTTTAATGAAAAAGATTTAAATTTTGTGTTTAAATTATGTAAGAATTAGAAAAAGGTTTAACCATCAAATATAAATGTAAATAGTGTATATCTTATTAGACAATTGAAAAAATGCAATACAAAATTTAAGTTCAACATACATAAATTAATTTCAAATTTAATCATTATAATGTTTCATTGCTAATGATTTTGATTTGACATACAATATCTAATATTTAGAATCGAGCTAGTAGCATGCATGTAATTTAATTAAGATGTTGAACTATAAATATCTTAATACTCTTGAAAATATGTGAGTGACTCTTTTTTTTAGTGTAGGATTTAATGATATTTATTTTGTAAACAGGATATTGTGTTCAAACAGATCTTACAACTATAGATTCATGATTGAATGATCACAAGTTTGGAACTTTATTTTAGCCATTTTTATGTAAATAAAAAAAAATTTCACATCTATTCCTATTCCTCACGTCCTAAACATCAAATAAGATCATCATTCATTGTACCAAAATTTTGCACATATAAGATCATCATTCATTGTACGTACCAAAAAAAAAATTGCACGTGGCAAAACGCGTCAAGTGTTGGTTAAACCTTATCTAAAGAACAAAAATTCGTAAAAGAGAAATCAAAAAAGAAAAAAAAATGTTAATTACTTCCATGCCATACCACTTTAAGAGCAAATGCTTATAATATGCACAATATAAACATTTTGTACCTACCACCCCTCCAAACCGGCAAACCTTTTAGTTTCCATTAGAAAATGTGTGGATGGAATTTTAGGTCCGTACATGTGATCATTTCCCATTCACATATGAAGTTGGAAACTCCATGTAGACTTTAAGAACCTAATAAATTTTATATTGCTCGTACAAATTATTTATTGTTCTTTTAATTAGATTGATTAAAGACGCGGTTTAAGCATAAAAATTAAAACCGAAGTTCATATACCTAACCTTAATGACCTAATCTTGATATACAATATTCGCACATTACTTAAAATGGTATGAGCCTTATCTTGTTAATCGTGATTGTTTGAATTCTTTAAGCTTAGTTTTTCTCTTTTTTGTACATAACAAGAAAAGCCTACGTAAGAATCCTTTGCCCTTTTGAATGAATTAAAAACACATTGTACGAGTTATAGTTAACTAATGGATAGTACTTTAATTGGATTAGAAGATATAATAATATTGAAGATAGAGACTCAACTAAAGTTGATAGAGCCGTCCAAGTTAAAGATTTCCAACGTAATCAATGACCACAGGTGGTTAAGATTTGAAAAACTTTATTTAAACTTCAAGCTTTTTGACATAATCACCATTAAAATAGGCCCCCATATTATTCCTAATAACTTTCCCATCAGTTTGAAATACTAGTAAAAGAGATTTAATCCGATATTTTAATATATCTGAGAAGCCAAAGCATATGGATGCATTGTTAATTTTCCTTTCTTTTGACAGCCCAAGAGAACCTGAACAGCCCAGAAGAAGAAACTAATTAATGGGGAATGCTTTATTGCTATACTAATCTTAATATGAAAATATAACATAACCTTAATTGGTGGATCAATATATTTCTCACCATAATGATGAGGTTCATTGTATGCTAAGAGAGAGATGGTATTGTACAGTTCATAGGGATGTTATTGAGCAAGAAAGAATCCTGCTTTACTCAAAAAGCTTAATAGGGCACTGTAAATTGTTGATAAGAAGAAGAAGAAGAAGAAGAAGAAGAAGAAGAATCCCAACAAAGAAAAGTTACTTGTTTTCTTTCAACCGAAAGAAAGAGATGATAAATCAACTTTAACAACACAAGTAGTCCCATCAAAATTGCTTTATCTACCCTTTAAGCTGTTTCCCCCTTTTTTTTTTTGTTCATTGGTCATTCTCTTTAGTCGATCCTTTTAACATTTGGAAGATGAGGCCAACGAAGATTGGTCATTTTAATTCTTGGCCTAGTCCAAACGTCCCATCATGCCTATCAAAATCGACATTATTCCTTTGATCGTCACATTTTAATGCAAAAATTTTAAACAAAAAAAAGAGAAAAAGACAATCTTAGATTTTTGGCTCAAACATAGCAGTTCCCCAGAAACTGCCGCCAAGAGTACAAGGCCGTTAATCGGATGCCACGTAACCCACGTCTGGACTTACCGACAAGACCTTACACCTGATACGTGTCCGTTCTTCGATGATCTACCAGGCACAGTTCGACGCGTGTCTGTCGCCGTGTTTTTGACTCAGTAACCGACTGATCTGAACAGTCAAAAGCGAGAGCTGCCCGTTCTGCTAAACCAACCGCACTATACGTTTTGTGCCGAGGAAAGTTTTGATTATGACACAAAAAAACAAAAAAAAAAAAAACGTGTATCATGGAGATGTAAGAACGAGTCTTCGTAAGAACCCTCTATGGCTTTACCTAACTCGAGACTTGTCAATTTATCATCTTTTTCTTTGATATTTTTCTTATGGAAATTTCTAAGAAACATCATTTATATAAGCAGATGCCAAATTTTATTCCAACTTTTTTGCTTTTGGAATTATGGTTTTGGAAACTTTGGTCCATTTCGTATTGCATACGTTTTGGAAATTAACATGGACCGACAGTCTTCTTTCCACTTTGCTTTTACTTTTTGTCATTTTGTCAACTCCAAATCCTCTTGCTTTTGCCACCCAATCAAATGCTTGTTTCTGATTCACCTAATGTTTTATTTGAAATCATTAATAGTTTACTTATTTAATCAAAAAGATATTCGATTTGGAAGCATAAAGAAAAATATTTTTACTTAAAATTAGAGAAATGGTGATTTCAATTTTATTCTTAAAGGAGAGAGATCATGTATTAATTAATAAGTTAAATATTCAAATACAAGTTAATTATGATGGGTTAATTATGCATGCTTGTTTGTGAAAATTCCATTATCTTTGAAATTTAAGATGTTTATCCAATTTTTAATATACTCTCGTTAATTGAATTAATTATTTTTTAATATTTTTATTTGGAGTGTTAACTGGATTAGTGGTTGTATTAAGTTCAAATCTTAAGAAAAGAGTACCTCTAATTGAATAATTCAAGCCTAATGATCATTTAATTTTATTTTCCATCTCTACTCTAATTCTTCTCCGCTAACTTAATTGCAATACCGCATTAATCATTTGAGATTGAATCTTAGAAATGGTCGGATTTTTAATTGAGTATTGTAAAAATTAGGGAAAATTCAAATTCAAATTCAAATTTATATTTCTTTTTCTCGGTGGAATATCTAGGTTTTGGACAATGTTTAGGTAAGGCATTTATTATAAAGTATAATATTTTTTCACATATTTAAGTGTTCTTATCCATTCTTTTAGATTTTCTTTTTCCTACATGTTGAATGAATACTGGGGACCCAATTACAAATAGGTCGGTTTAGAGATCAGATGCATGAAATTAGCACATGCAAAATAATTATGTGGTTGATGATTCAAATTATTTGACTTGGAAAAATGAGTTTCTTTTTTTTTTCCTTTGTTCATAATAAATGCTAAAATATTTTGAGATATTGATTGAGCCAAGTTTTAAAAAAATTCATTGACTAAAATCATTATTATTATTATTATTATTGTTGTTGTTATGCTTAAATCTTCTTCTTCAACAAAACACAAAAATCAGGCATAAATGTTTTACTAAAAGAAAGAGAAATGAAGGAAATGGTGAGAAATTGGAAGAAAACAATTACTTAATAATTTTATCTTTAAAATATTTTTTTCTTTTCATTTTCAGTGTGAATAAGAGAGAAAAAATTTATTTAATAATTCAATGGCTAAAAAAATAAAATACTTTGTTAAAGTTTTTTTTTCCTGATTTAGAAATGAAACCTTAAAGTTTAAACACCAAAAGAAAATGAAAAAGCCTGTATGTAGTGTTTTGGGCTTCTCTTGTTTTCATTCCTTTTATTTTAGGCCTTGTATGGATAATTTATTGAGTTGGCTACATCCCAGTCCAACAGGCCATTGTCAGTAACATTTTTGGGCCTAATTAACCCATTAGTCTTTTTTCATTTTAATTTATGGTTTATGACTTTATCTAATTGCAAGTATGTGGCAAATGATATTAGTAGGTAGGGTTGGGTATCATTTCAATTCATTCAACACTAAAATTTTGGATTTAAATCATTCTAGGGTTTGCTGGGCCTATGTGGGTTTTAGTTTCGTTGGGTGGATGCGCCTGTGGCCGGCCTATCTGATACTATGAATCAAACCAAAAGGCCCAACAATTTCACTTTTTTTGATTTGCTTTCTCATGCAAATAGGAAGGAATCTAACCATCCGTCTGGTAACAATAATCGAAAAATAATTTATTGAAAGCAAAATTTTTTTATATAAAATATTTTATAAAAAAGTTGAATATTTTTTTGTTTGAATAAATTATCAAACATATTTTTTTTGTTTGGGTAGCTGAGTCAAGATTTCATATCTGGAGAAGAAAAAAAAAGTTCAATGTTTGTAGGGTGAAGCTATAAAATTTTTTAAAAAATATAAAAGCAAAACTATAAAATTAAAAAAAAGAAAAATGGTAAGATTTTAAAACTTTGGGGGGCGAGGCCTTACTAGCCCCTCTTTCCGCCTTTGATTATTTAAATCATTCTCTTGAAAATATTTTTCATCATTGCTAGTGGCGTTAATGGTAAATAGAATTTAATTACAAAATAATGAGTTTTCATTAATTTACGATCAAAATTAAAAATGAAAAAAAAATAAACAAATTCAATAATGATATTTTTTAAAGTATTTGACCACATATATGTAATGAAACGTAAGTTCTAATTTTTAAAAAAATTTCATCTCATCATTTTTTTTGTAACATAACATTATAAAAATATCAATATTCATTACTTATGTATAATATCCAAAACTTATACTTATAAATGTGTATTCACTAAATGACAGTAAATTTATAAATAAAATTTTTAATTGTATTGAATGATTTTTATTAAAAAAAATATTTTTTAATCTTAACAATATTAAATAATTTAAATATTAATATTTTCAATTAAAATTTTAACTTAAATACTAATATTTTTTATTTTTTAATACTTAAAATTGAATATTAATATTTAAAGATATATCCATTTTCTAATTGTTTACCTTCGCTTTATTTCAAAGAGATAGGAGTTGATAACAATCCTTTTCCATGTATGTCTATCATCAGGCATCTCATTCTCTTATGATAAATGCAATGAAAAAAGACTGCTTTTTCTCCTTCAACAATGCTTACTTCTGTTTGCTTTATTCTTTTATTGATACGATAACAAAGTGAAGGCATCCAACAATCCAACTTACATAAAAAAAGTAAGTATTCATAAATTATTATTTCATTGTCTCATTTATTTTTGTTTAGATGTCTCAAAATTTTATTTATTTTTCTTTTTCGACACTTAATATTTTTTTTGACATATAGGAAATTAATTGTATAAAATATTTTAAAATTTTAATATAACATAACATAATAACCGAAATGTCTTGATGTTTTACAGGAGAAATGAATATCAGTTGTCATCCTGTTGAGTTAGCTTTTAGTTTTTGGGAGAGACTACCGTATGCTAGGGCTGACAGAGTTACCCGTCTTTCACAGTCAGCTTTATCTCCACCGTCCATCATGACCTCAGGTGGGGGCCCACCTCATTCACGAACGACTCGAAACCGACCTGATTGGACCGTCTGTGACTTAATCAAACCTCACCGAGTGGTAACAATCACAAGCCGTTTCTGGTGTCCACTTTCTACTCCCTCTCTCGAAGGCAAGGGAAGGAAAAAATAAAAGAAAAGAAACGAAGACCTCCAAGGGGCAGATCGTCAAAGGTTTGGGTCTAAATGGAAACAACTTGCAATTGAGCTGCCAATAACAAAAAACCCAACAAGGTAATTTTGCTCTTGCTTTCCTTTTTAATTTGTTAATGTCCATTTTACTTGATTTTTCTAACTGTTTTTGGGTATCTTTTGGATTAGGACATCTGTATTTGTGCTGTGGCAGCTTGTTTAGGAAATTAATTTGATGTCCCTGCTGGAAATTTACTATTTTAATTGGTTTTTGGGTAAGGTTGTGTTTATGGAAATTCGCTTCTTTTTTTTTTTTTTAATTTAAATTGTACTGTTTTCAGAACCAACAAGTACCCTTCTCTCCGAATCCAGCATTTCCTCTCCCTCTCTCTCTGATTTCTCAGGTCAAGCCTTTTTCTTCCAATATTCAATAAGATATATTATTTTTTATTGCTTTACTAATGATTTGGGGTAGGAAAATATGAGCTGTGGAATTAGTCTTATGAGTGTAAGTTGTTTTGATTGTTGATTTTCCATAGAAGATATTTATGTAACTTGACTAGAGATTGCTTTATCCTTTTCTTGATATAGTTCTGCATGTAACTTTGTTTTCACAGGTTCTGGAACTTGGATATGTCTTTTTAGGATCAACTGAGATTAGGGATTTATGTGAATTACATTATTATATTGGCTTCTGCTTGCGTTTATCTCTCAATTTGCTTGTTGGATTTTTGCAACCTTTTTGTTTGTTTGGTACTTGTTATTATAAAATTTAGTCATGGGAAAAGGGTTTCCTTTGTTTAACCTGATAATTTAGTATATATTTTGTTAGTCTCGCAGAATCCATGTAGTCAAGTGTCTTTGTTGTGCTTTTGTTGCTCAGCAGAAGCTTTACTTAACTGTGTTGCTTACTTTTGATTTCTTTGTTGTGTATGCTTAAGGTTGTGTTTAGTGTCAATGAGGCCTTGTTCCAGTGGCAAGGAGGAGGCCCTGGAACCTTGAGGTCCCAGTTCAAGTCCCACCTAGTGTGGGTTTGGTCCAACTTTATGTCAGATTTGTCCATCTATGTGCTGGTTTGTTGGTTGGTTTGTCTGTTTAGTCATTTCTTATATGAGATGTGATACTTAATACTTGAATCTGATTATAATTGCTACTTCTACATTTAACTTCATAAAAAAGGGTGTTTTTAGTAAGCAAGACACTGGGGAGCATCTTATCCCATCTTATATTCGGTCTAACCAAGATGAAAAATAGGATATAGTAATTTTTTCTATTGCATGTTTCGTTAAGTGTAATTAAATCTAAGATAGGATTTTTTTTTTTTCATTAGTCAAAATTAATGCAACTTTTTAGGGTAAAATAAAAATATTTTTTTTTAGTAAAATGCATTTTCCATTCTCATGGGATGAAATACTTCTTTCCTTTTCAATAGGACTGATTTATTCTATACTAGGAGGATCACTCATCCAATTTCACATCCTCTATTATCTCCACGTAAATACCAAATGTGATTATTATAATTCTACCCTCTCCATTATCTCATGAACCAAATGAGTTTGTGAAATGATTATATGCTCATGAATGGTTGGTAGTTGATGTACTTTTACCTTTCAGGTATATGAAGAGGAAGTGAGGGCTTAGGTCATTCAGTCAGAATGGAGTCTTGCAACTGCATTGAGCCACAGTGGCCAGCGGATGAACTGTTGATGAAATATCAATATATTTCTGATTTCTTCATTGCACTTGCTTATTTCTCAATCCCTTTAGAGCTTATATACTTTGTCAAGAAATCTGCTGTGTTTCCATATAGATGGGTCCTTGTGCAGTTTGGAGCCTTTATAGTACTTTGTGGGGCAACACATCTTATTAACTTGTGGACTTTTACAATGCATTCAAGAACTGTGGCAGTAGTAATGACCACTGCAAAGGTTTTGACTGCTGTGGTATCATGTGCAACTGCCTTGATGCTTGTACATATTATTCCTGATCTGTTGAGCGTTAAAACTAGAGAACTATTTTTGAAAAATAAGGCTGCAGAGCTTGATAGAGAAATGGGTCTGATTCGTACGCAAGAGGAAACAGGTCGACATGTTAGGATGCTTACTCATGAGATAAGAAGCACTTTGGATAGACATACAATACTAAAAACCACTCTTGTTGAATTGGGTCGAACTTTGGGTCTAGAAGAATGTGCCTTGTGGATGCCAACACGTACTGGGTTAGAGCTCCAACTTTCATACACTCTTCGCCAACAGAATCCAGTTGGGTATACTGTACCCATTCATCTACCTGTGATCAATCAAGTATTTAGTAGCAGTCGTGCGGTAAAAATATCCCCAAATTGTCCTGTGGCAAGACTACGGCCTCTTTCAGGGAAGTATGTGCCTGGGGAGGTGGTTGCTGTCCGTGTCCCACTCCTGCATCTCTCTAATTTCCAAATTAATGATTGGCCAGAACTTTCAACAAAACGCTATGCTTTGATGGTTTTGATGCTCCCTTCAGATAGTGCAAGGCAATGGCATGGTCACCAGTTGGAGCTTGTTGAAGTGGTTGCTGATCAGGTAAAAATTGCCCTGTTTGCTTCTTAACCATGTGCTAATATTTTCTTGCCATCCTCCTATCCTTTTCTTCTTCCAGCTTTTGAATTTTGTTTTATCTGGTGAATGTTAAATTGAAGTTTCTTCACTTGGTTTCCATTCGCATTTGATGCAAAATGTCAGGTCTATGATAGTTTCCAGAGGTGACTGACTTTTGGTTTTTGTGCATACATAGTCATTTCTTTAGAATCATCTATCTTTCACATCTGTGCACGTTTGTGAACATCCATTACTAGGTATCCCCAGGTCAACTATAATAGTTCTGATCTAGACCTGTTGTAATTCACTTGAGATAATGATAACTGTATGGAGCTGCTTTGATATTTTGTTGTACTTTCCGAAGCTTTCCCTTTTCTTCTATGCTTCTATTTCCGCTTGGTCAGAAGCCTAGGTTCTCTACTTTCAGAGAATGCACCTATAGGGGGATATTGTTGTTAATTGTGAATGCCCTTTGACACTGCTGTTGCAATTTCATTTATGGAATTTGGGAGCTAGGTGGATTTTGGGGTTTGCTTCCAAACCTGACTTAAAATTGAAATGTGTTTTCCTAAATTATTTTTAGGTTTCAGTTATTTGCACAGAGTCTCAAATGGGAAGAACAAGAATATCACATAAGAAAATGCAGCATTGAAGAACCTCTGTTGAAAGGATTTTATCTGCACTTGTCCTAGGTGTAGATATTTTGAGGTTTTGTAGTTTGGCGACAATAAACAGTTGTTATTGTGATCATCAGACATTAGATTTAATTTTGAGATTCTTTCTACTTTCTCTAGTTTTCATCTATTTCCATTCTATCCTTTCTCTTGTTGCTGCATTCTGTTGCTTTTCAGTTACTTGCCGTAGATACGTTTCTTCCTCTAGGATTGCTACTTATTTGTATATTTGTCTAATGAACTCAGGTGGCAGTTGCTCTTTCGCATGCCGCAATCTTAGAAGAGTCAATGAGGGCTAGGGATCTTCTCATGGATCAGAATGTTGCACTTGATCTAGCCAGAAGAGAAGCAGAGACAGCAATTCGTGCTCGAAATGATTTCTTGGCTGTTATGAATCATGAGATGAGAACCCCAATGCATGCGATTATTGCTCTATCTTCTTTGCTGCAGGAAACTGAGTTGACACCTGAACAGCGTCTGATGGTTGAAACAATTCTTAAAAGTAGTAATCTTCTTGCTACTCTAATAAATGATGTATTGGATGTTTCGAGGCTCGAAGATGGCAGCCTTCAACTAGACCTTGGAATTTTTAACCTTTGTGCTGTATTCAGAGAGGTACAAGTTTCATTTTCCCATGGCTTCGATGTTGTTAGATTTGTGGCTTTTGGAAATTTTTAAAGTGGTTGTTTGTCATTCTAGTAATGTGCATTTTGTGTGTTGTAGGTCCTTAACTTGATCAAGCCGATTGCTTCTGTCAAAAAGCTTCATGTTTCATTAAATTTGGCTCCAGACTTGCCAGAATATGCCATTGGCGATGAGAAGCGCCTGATGCAAACAATTTTAAACGTTGTTGGTAATGCTGTGAAATTTACGAAGGAGGGCAGCATTTCAATCACTGCTTTTGTTGCTAAATCAGAATCACTCAGAGATTCTCGAGCCCCTGAATTTTTCCCTGTTCCAAGTGATAATCACTTTTATTTGCGTGTACAGGTTTGTCCGTTGCTGCCAGTTTATTCTTCTGCCTTAGGCTGCTATCACCTTATGTTAAAGGTTGATAATTTGTATGCTTCTTTGCTGTTGGTGTAGGTGAAAGATTCAGGTTCAGGGATTAGCACTCAAGATATTCCCAAGTTATTTACCAAATTTGCACAAACTCAATCAACAGCAACACGAAATTCTGGTGGCAGTGGACTAGGTCTTGCAATTTGTAAGAGGTACTTGTTTTTTCTGTGGACTTGCCATCTCAGCCATGGTTATAGTCAGTTGACTACAGAGGCGGCTTTGGATCAACCTCTGTACTGGTACTTTGAATATTTAGCTGTCCTCATGATGTTTAACCCTTCTTATTATGTGATCAGGTTTGTAAATCTAATGGAGGGACATATTTGGATTGAGAGTGAAGGCCTTGGTAAGGGATGTACTGCTATCTTCACTGTAAAACTCGGGATCCCAGAACGCTTGAATGAATCTAAACTTCCCCTTATGCCTAAAGTGTCATCAAATCATGGGCAGACATCTTTTTCTGGGCTTAAAGTTCTGGTTATGGATGAGAACGGGTCAGTTCCATTGTGTTCATGTTAATCCTTATTCATTTAATAGTATGTTTTCAACCCATATTTCTAGTTGCAGATGGTAAGATCTGTCTGGTACTCCTGCTTCTTACTTATTACCTGCAAATTTTTTTCATCTATGCTATGGTCTTTGCAATATTGAAAATCTGTGGTTCTGAGTTGTCTTGTTATGATTGCATAGTCTTCGTGGTAGAACAAACATGAAAAATTGAGGGACAATAGTTCTAAGAATATTGAATCTCATGAGTGAGGGATCCCTTTTGCTCTCCACTTAAAATGCAAGGTTTATACACTCCTCAATACGGAACATGTCCTAGGCTACATGACTATATGCCTTATATAGAGCAACATGCAGCATTTGTATGCAATTCCATGTCATAAAGCTTCTGTCAAGAGTTGAGGTTGAGCCGTCAAGGTCATTTTTGTGCTCAGCACATTATGGTAAAACTGTTTGGTTGCACAGCCATAGAGATTATTAACATTTTCACGAGACCAATTTTTAATAGAACTTAGCAGATGATAGGCTTATACAAATGATTGAGAAATAGGGTGAGCTTCCTAACTGGAGTTCTATTTATTCAATTAATAGTTAGAGTCAGTTTAAGTCTTAGAGTACATTTCAATTAAAATTGGAAAAGATTTAAGATTTTTTGTGTTAGTTTTCAATCCAATTTTGTGAATACTTACATAATGTAGTTTGCTACTCAGTAAGTAAAACCTTTTCTGGATTTTCTTTTGTCCTGTTTACAGCTACTTTTTTTCTTGCAAGGCATGTGAATGAATATTGAATTTTTATGGGGGTAATGCAGGGTTAGCAGGATGGTGACTAAGGGGCTTCTCGTGCATCTAGGGTTCGAGGTTACAATGGTAAGCTCCAGTGACGAGTGTTTGCATGTGGTTTCTCACGAGCACAAGGTTGTTCTCATGGATGTATGTGTACCTGGCATGGATGGTTATGAAATTGCTGTCCAAATACATGAGAAATTCACAAAAAGCCATGAAAGGCCCTTAATAGTGGCGCTCACTGGAAATACAGACAAAGTAACAAAAGAGAACTGCATGAGGGTTGGTATGGATGGTGTTATATTGAAACCTGTTTCACTTGATAAAATGAGAAGTGTTTTATCGGATCTTCTGGAGCACCGATTTTTTCGAGGCCATATAGAGATGAAGAATATCGGTGATTGACCATGTGATGGGGAAAAAGATTAAGACGAGCAAGGCAATGACGGAAATTCTCTGGATGGTGTAGTCTGTGTACATACCGCGCCAAAACCAAAGCCGTATAAGAAAAAAATTGAAGCAAGTTGGTGCAAATAGCAGGGCGTGCCAAAAGCCTTTTTGTGTGTTCTCTTGTGCAACAAACACATTAGTGAATGAAACAACGGACTTATGAAAAGTTCTGCCAATAGGTAGTAAGGAACAAAGCTTGTTGTAGTCAGTTACATTGAAACAATATATTTGATTTTATCAAAGTCATGCAATTTAATGTTCCACACATCTCCTTTTGTTATTTTTGTAGATAGATTTTGGTTTAAAATTGTGAGAGTAAGACTCGAGTTTAGAAATTCACATGTGTCGTAAGCTTTCCCTTAAGATAAAAGCTAGTAACATAATTTTAAAATATGTTTTACAAAAAGTTTATTCTTCTATCAAGGCTTGTCTCATGCTGTCCATCTCCAAAGCCTGCATTCGTTCTTGAGCTCGAGGCCCGTGGCCATAGAGTGTGGTATCTTTTGCTACATCGTATTTATAGGGATGACGATTAGTACCTTTTAATAGGATATTTTTAGATATTCAATCCAATTATATAAGACGGATATTTTATATTCGGGTTTGGAATGGGTTGGGGAAGTAAATTTAGTATCCATTTCGTATTCGGATAGGATATGGGTATCACCCCTTGAATATCGAATATCTAAATCTGATTATTATTGTCACAATCTAATCTCGAACCATGATCGACATGAGGATCCCATACGCAAAGCCCATCAAGTCCATGTAAGTCTTGTAATCTCACGTAATTTGTACAAATTTGTATGAGGGTTCTCAACCCGTAAACATAAAACTATCCAACATTTGTACATCTCTATATCCAACGTATCAACATAGTGCACATCCATGGGCCTTAGTCATTCAACGTATGCACAACATATACATAACCATCCTCAAAGTCATAGTGTGTTGGCCAGCTCGTGGTTGCCTAACCATATACACATATACATATATACAACAAACATCTGTCAAACACAAAAGGACACCTGACTAGCTATTGGAATGACTCAACGGTGGGAGAGGTCTATTGAATGCCATGGTCACTTACCTACCAAAAGGGTGAGTGAGGGTCCTTATCAAAATGCTACGATCTAGCTACCCTCTAATTTGAAAATCAAAGCATTCAATTTGAAAATGGTGAGCATTAACTCAATGAAGGACATCAGAAAAGGAACAGGCAATATATGGTAGAGGATTTAATAAACTGTCGTTTTCCTTTGAAACCATGCATTTTTACTTCAAAAACCAAAACGATGATGCATATAAGTTGAATCCACTTAAGCACATGTTATATTGGAGTTAAATCAAGTATTGGAACCATTCACTAGTTCAAATCAAGTGGTTAAGGCACTCCTGTTTGAAAGCAAATTAAAATAAAGTGTTTACGGTGTAAATAGACCATACGTATCGATACGTTATGAATATGTATAAATATTTTTGATATCGAATGCCTTGGAACACCATTTTATTTAAAAAGTATCGATACTTCATTTAAAATCTACAGCTTTCTTGCAATAATTTTCAACTTCAAACCTATTCAAAAACATTTTTTTGAAAAGTAAAGTCTATGGACACATTTCAGTCCTTAAAACTCATTTTTAGTTTACCCAACTTAAGAAGTTCAAATCCACAACTCAAATCATTGTGCCAATACCACAACTCATAAAATTCCTCGAGTTTACACTTGAATTACTGCACACATAGTGGAGCATACTTAAGAAGCACTATGATTCATAACAATGGGCTACCAGTCCACAAGATAGTGATAGTTTTCCCTCGCTATCATGGGCAATAATTGGGTAACTAATCCAAAACGTACATATGGTCTAGTGCACTCGGCCACTGACCTCAACATCAAGTCATATTGTATTTATAGGCATAGTTCCATATACTCAACATATTTAACATATCATCAAAAGTCCCCAAATATATTATAAATTCAAATTCATACACCATAATTTACTTACTTCATTCAAATTCAAATTCATATCGAGAAAAATCGAAGGTGTTATAGACACATCCACTTTTTCCTCCAACTTTCATTTGATTTTCTCTAACACACCTTGGTTTTGTTATCTTCCTTCACCCACCAATTCCCTTCTTTACTCGCTGGTCCTCCCTGTCCAGCCATTTCCTCAAAGTCACCTCTTTCACAAGATGATCGTCGCTGGTCGTTACCCACCATGTAAGTGACAATTTGTTTGCCTTTATCATACCATTCCATCTTACCACTTCCCTTTGTATCGACAATGCAAACTTCTACACTATGCTTCTTTCCATTCACTTCCAACCAACCAAACATGGAAATCAGGGCTCTGTTCTTAACCTTTACAAGAAATAAAGCCCTATCAAACCTTTATCTATTTTAAGTGCTCTTATATACCCCAATAAAAACACCCCAACATTCAGCTAGAGCCTTAAAAGAATTGATGTGCCATGCGTAAAATGGAAACTCTTGTAGCATAACCCAAATCCCTGTTTCCTTCTTATAGCTAGCCTCAACAAGTGGAACTACACTCTCAAACCATGCCATCAAAAGTTCTGTATAATTCTTCAATATGGCTTTCATGAATTCCTATTTGTCAAATGCCAGGAGCAAATTAAATCCACCAAGAGTTCTCACCTAAACCTCGATTCCCTTTAATGTTAATTCTCTTCGAATGGCTTCGCAAGAGATACATTTCCTTAGTCTACCTACAACACTACACTTGACCCACAACATCTCGTCGTCCGGAGTACCGGTGCTAATGGACACCACTTCTAGTTCGTCTAGCATTGTTTTTGAATTTTTTGTTACCTTCTCACCCAACGTTACAGTTTGTGGTTCTTTGTTTAGCACCTTCTGATTTTGCATATGTGCCTGAATGTTGATGCTCTTGTCCCCAATTCCTACTTTACCATTCTTACTAACCACAACTTCTTTATATGATCTTCCAACCATATTCCGATTCTCAACTTTTGGAACCACTCTTAGTGCATCGTCCTTAGCATTGCTCCTTCTAGTGAACTCCTTTCGCACCGGTTCAGCCCTTTTGACCACAAGCCGTCTGCCATCAATCCACTAATGGTTGCCCCAAAGCATTGCTTTCTCCATCTCATGATGCTCCCTACAACGTATAAACGCAAAATCTGTTTCCCTCTCCTTGTTCAAATCAATCTTCCTTGGGATGAAGACATCCACAACCTCACCGTATTCTTCACACGCACCCTTAATTGCAACCTAACCAACCCTCTTATTGATGTTATCGACAACTACCGAATGTAAACTATCAAGCCACCACTGGTCACCCTTCATTGTCTTGTCGATCTTAGGAGAAATGTTCTTAATATAAAAGTTGATCTACCTACTACTCGGTTTCTCACTATTTCTATTGATGAAGTCACAATCAAATATTGATACATTCACCACCCTACTACAATGTAACAAGTTGTTGTTGTTGTCCTTTTCCTCGCTAGCTCTTTCCACAGTTTCTTTGATTATTCTTTTCAGGCTTTATTTTCCAACACGTCTTCAATCTCCTGTAAGCATCTGCATTTCAGTCCCCTCATATAGTTATTAATAAATCATAGCTATTGCAATATTACATTTGAAATTTGAAATCAATTTATTAATAAACCATATATATAGGTGTATTTCATTATATTTAAACTTATAGAAAATAATAATTCAATGAAATTAAATAAATATGTTTTTTTATTGCCGTTTATTATTATTTCATCATTTTTCATTAATTATTAAGCAAATTTTATTTTATAAATATGATTTAAGACTAAGTACTGTAAATTGTAATCACAATAAATTTATGTGACCTTTCAACTGATTATATTGTTTTTAATTTTTTACAGTCCTAGTGATTGGACTTATTATCAGTTATGGTAAATGTTGAAGGGGGACATGTTGCGTTCCTCATTATCAAGCCAAATTCGTGTTCTTGCTCTCCTAAAAGCAACAGTGGCAGTTGGGGCCAAAGAGCTGTAAATAATTAAGGTTTATCTAATGTCAGTCTCGTAACAAATTAATTTATACCAACACAATTAGATTGTTAATTTTTATTAATTATCTAAAAACTATAAATCATACCATGGGGAAAAGGGGAAAAAATAATGTAATTTTTTTAAAACGTACTTTTTAATTAGCATCATTCTTATAATTGTCGTAACGTGCGGGTCCAAAAACCCAACCACCAGACGCGGGCAAAAATTAAAAATCTCAAGGTGTGGGAGTCGCCACCAATCTTTTATTTTTACCTAGGTGTGATTGGTCACCTATTAACCCGGTTCTTAATCGACGAAGTCCTAAATTAATTTTAGGTCCGTCGAAAGAACGAGAACTGGTCTACGTTTTAGAGATGGGTTCGGGAGTACAGTTACGCACAGGAAAGGATTAGCACTCCGTGACTCCCGTTCTACGAACGGTACCATGTAATCTTAAGTTATCTTAATATAGCATTTTCTTAGTTTAATCCCTATTTTATTAATTAAAATTTTTGAATTGTCAGACTGAGTTTTTAACTTGGTCTTACGTGTGCATATGATGCAGGCGTAGAATGATGTCGTGACTTGGTTATTTTAAATGATGGAGTCGGTAATCTTTTATCGGAAAATTATTCGAAGACCATCCAAACGCTTTGGTGAAGTCTCAAAATCCTCCTCACCTAGAGATACCCCCGAAAGAACTCGTCTCTACAAGCTCCTAGGGGAAATCCCATCATCAGGATTCCCGTGCNTTTACTTTTAGTTGTCTATTTAAATCCATATTTGTTGTTGGCCAATTTTTACTTGATTACAAAGCTTGTCTAATAAATAATTAATTAATCTTTAAACGATTGGATTGTTTAGTAATATTTATTTAAATTAACAAAATTTTCCATATATATTGTTTTCTAACAATGATTATTAGGCTTAATAGGTTTTGGAGTTTAGAGTTCGGATTTATCCCGACGCTTCGGTGAAAATCCGTCTCTGACTTCATACCCGAAAATATCCACCGGAAAGAGGCAACTCTTTGCCCCCTTTTTGGTGGTAATACTCAAATATTTATTCCAATTATATTATTTATTTATTTTTTTCATTTTATTACTATCATTATTTTTTATTTTATTTTATATATTTTTTATTTAATTAATTTTTTTATCCAAAAATATAATATAATATATATATGTATATTTATATTTATTTATTTATTATTTATTTTATTTTTTGCAAGCTTTCAAATATATTTATAATATTAATATTTTTTATTATTACATGTCTTTATTTAAACTAAACAAATAATTAAAATGAACTAAATGAGCCCAAATTCACAAGAAATGGGTAGGGCCTCACCTTGCTTGGGCCGGAAGGATGGCCCAAGTGGTCTGGGCTGCGCGGAGGTCGGCCTGGCCCGCTTCCTTGGTCTGCTTGGCCTTCTCCTAAACGCACCGTTTTGGGCTCTGGAGACTCCCTCAAACGACGTCGTTTAGGCGTCGACCCTTGGAATCCTTCACTTCACTGAAACGGCGCCGTTTAGGCGTACTTCCTCTGGGTATAAAATCCCTTTTCAGCTTTTTTTATTCATTTTGTCATTTTTTTCTCTCTCTAGCCAACCTCTCCCTCTGCCTTCTCTCTAAAACTCTTCCTCTCCCCGCCGGCGCCGGTGTCTTCCCCTCTCTTCTCGCCGACCTCCCTCTCTCTTCTCCCTACTTGCCGGCAGATCTCTCTCTTTCTTCGCTCAGATCTGAACCTTCCGTCGATATTTCTCTCTCTTCGCTCGGATCTCCCCTTCCGTCGGCCTCTCCCTTTTCTCCCGGATCTCACCCTTTTCTCCTTCTTTTTCTTTTTGTTCTTTCTCTCCCCTTTTTGTGGCTAACTGCTGTTTCTCTCTCTTTTTTGCAGGGTTTTTAAAGAGCCGGGTTGTCCAATTTTTTGGACAACCCGGCGAGGGGGGTTCTGCCACCCCCTGGAGTTGGTGGTCAGAGCCCCCCACTTCACGCGTAGTGGGTGGGGGATGGGAAGGCGACGGGATGGCTGGGCGTACGCCCAGCCATCCCGATTTTTTTTATTTATTTTATTTATTTATTTAATTTGATTTAATTTAATTTAATTTTATGTGTCTACAATAATATGTAAGTTATATTTTTACAAATCAATCCTCCTCTTAGCAAAATCACCAATCGTTTTTTTTTGTCCTTGTTATTTTTTCTATCATTAAAGTAAAGTTTATAAAGCTCTTTAAAAAACCATTACATAAAAAAATAAATTTGTAATTTGATCTTTTCATTTGATCATGTCTAATTGTCTACAAAACTACAAGTAGTTTTACCATAATTATTCGTTTTGTTTTTTCAATCTATAATAATGATCAGTGGTAAAGTTAGGAATTCATATTTAGAGGGGCAAAAACAATGTCTTCAATATTTATAAAGATAAAATTATAATTTTTTTTTAAAAAATAGGAACAAAATATAAAATTTTTTAAAAAATTACAAAAAATTATAAAATTTTAAAACTTTTGAGGGGGGGGGGGGGACGACTCCTACTAGCCACCGCTCCCTCTGCGATAATGACTTTTTAGGTCATTGTTTATTAGTTGTTGGATAAATTTTGCACCTAAATACCATAATTGATTGTTTGTTATGTCATCATTGATTAAATCAATGATATATACATATATATATATATATGTATGTATGTATGTATATAAAACAATTATTTTAATACTTATTTATATAATTGATTAATTTTGACGAGAAATTTGACAAATTTCAAAACCACCAAAGGCATTTTAACCTAAGCTTGATTTGTCTTTTCTATTAGTCGCATCATTTTTTTCTCAAACATTGAATTATTTTCATTGAAACAAACGGTCTTTTAGCTATACGTGCCAACTTTGCAAAAATAAACATCTATTATCTTATATAGAGAAATAGCTATAAACCATCTAAACAGATAATTTTACTCAATGAAGAATACTTCAACAGTGTCTACAGCAGCCATCACCTTAATTTCTTTCTAGCACCCTAATCTTTTGATTCTCCATGATTTATGTTGTTGTAATTTTTGAGCATTTTCTTGAGGAAATGCAATGATGATGCTCAAAATGAAATGAAAAAATAATGGTGATGAAGATGAAAGGAGTCTCTTCCTAATGAATGGAATTTGTACAATATTAAATATTGAGTGATATATCAGTCAATATTTAAATTGATACACTTAATAATGGATAAGGAATATTAACTATGCAGAAAAGGATATACCGCTCTCAGCATATTAATTTCTATATTCAATACTTAAAGATTCAACGTTAAGATCTATAAATTGAAGTCTCATATTCTAATCATTGAAGAGTCCCCATAGAAACACTAATATCATTCTTCCTGTAAAGAAACCAATGTCAAACATGTTGGTATACGCCCTTGAGCTAATTGGATTGGTCAAGAAATATATATATATATATATATATATTGTCATTTAATGCATATTTAATCACATAATTATATGTGATAGAGGTTTTTCTTCATATTAGTGCAATAATAAGGAGTTATTAAGTACTAATTGGATGAAGCCCATGGAATATAAAGGCCTTGCAAGGGAATTGTAAAATTGTTACAATTATGAGATCACTATGCATCAAAGCTATATTCCTAAAATTGTTCCTGATTATTGTATTGTCAAGACATGGCATTGACAATGCTCAAAGATTGGTACATGTTAAGCCTCCTTACTTGAGAAGTAAGCAATGGATCTCATAGATTGAAGTGTATGGGATACTTGGGGATAACGTGTAGGTGCTTGTTAAAGAACAAGTTCAATGAACATGACCTGCTATGAGAACTCCATTTTGTATTTCACTCAAGTGTCTATGAAAAATGTTCTCATGTGATAGTCGTGCAACTAGTCCTTAGATTTGATACACCAAGTCATCTTGTATGGGGAATGATATACTTTGATTTCACCCCTACAGATTTGGAGGTGACCAAATGCCTAAATAGGGTGTTTTTGGATATGCCATGAACCATGAGAAAGTGAATGAGTGGTCAAGAGAGGATTCATCACCCCAAGTGATATGAGGGGATGTGTCTCATTTGTTCTCAATTTTTGATTAACTTGTATAAAGTCTTTGGCCAAAGCATGATGAATTTGAGGAAAATTGGTTTTCTAAATTCATAAGGTTAGTCATGAATAATAAGAAATAATATAGAATGTCATAAGTAGACACTGAGCCATACTTAATGACATATCCGGGATATTTGATGAAAGAACTGTATTGCACTGAGAGGCTTATCACTGAAAGGCTTTGTCAAATTCTTTAATTAACTCTCTAACATTTGAGTGGTCATGATGTATTGCTAGATGTCGCTCATGATCTATAAATATAAATTAATTATCAAATTGATATTTAATTATGATTTATATTTATTGCCAATATGTTAGAAGCCTAATGGGTCACACACATTAAGTGACATGATTGGGATTAAATAAGGACAATTAATTAAGTTGGACTTAATTAAAAGAGACCAAAATAAAGTGAAAAATTAATTGAGTTCTTAGAGAATTAATTAAATTAAAATACAATTGTTGTATTTAGGGTTACAAATTAGTTTGGCTATATAAATATATTATATTAGCAAACTAGATCTAGTAGCCTCAAAGCCACTTCTTAGCTGTTTCATAAAATAAGAAAAGAAAATAGTTTTCTTTGTCTGACAAAAATAAGATTCAACAAGAATTTTTGGTCCTTTTGTTTTAGAAACAATACTTGCTATGTCAAGCCCGACCTTATAAAATACTTGTCATGTCATTCATATGATTGACAATATGCTTGCATACTTGGAAAGCCCCGAAAGAAAAATCGTTAAAAGACGACAATGTACCAAATGGTACAATTAAGTTAATTTAAGCCTCGAATTAGATCAAATAGAGAATTTAAAATGAAATTAAGAATCTTAAAGTCCCAGAATGGTTTAATATGATGATTTGGAGTTCGAAGATCAGTTTGGAGTCAAACCAAAATTTTTACTGTCCAAGGGTAAAATGGTCATTTGCCACCTAGGGACACAATGAGAATTTTTAGAAAAGAATTTTTTGGCTCCATTTGACTTATTGGAGTATGATTTGAGTATTGGAGTATAATTTGAGGGTTTGGCAGTGAAAAAGTTTAATTTCGGTGATTTTTAGAGTGTAGGGGCGAAATCGTAATTTTACCACTCGCGGATAAAATTTGAGATTTTGAGAGAATTTAGATCAAATTTGACAAATTGGAGAATGGTATGAGTATAAGGGATGAAAAATATGTCTATGGGCAATTTTTCAATTTTTGGGGCAAAAATGTAATTTTTGACTTTTACGGGGGTAAAAGTGTAAATTTCAAAAATTACTCCACCAAGACTTTGGATAAGTCTGAGAATTTTACCTAAGCTATGGATATGTGGGACAAGTGTATGGTGAAAATTTGGAAACAAATGGATGGCTAGAATTTAAGGAATTAATAAAACATTAAAAAAATGAATAAAATAATATTATATTATTTTAGCCTTTAAAAAGGTAAAAATTCCGGAATTCTCATCTTCTTCAGCTGTCCAAACCAGGGGAGAAAAGGGGAAAAAAAAAAACAAGAATCCTACCTGAAAAATTTGGGGAAAATCAAGAGAAATCAAGAAATCAAGCATTAAAAAGGTAAATTTCATTGATTTTCCTTGTGATTTTCACTACCCATGCATTTTTTTCTCATTTCCATGCAAAATTAGAAAGTGGGTATGGACACCCATGCTGGCCAAACCTCCATGGATGAGTTTTGAGCTTGATTTTTGGTTGATTTTAATTGAATTAAGTGATTTTAGTTAAGTTATATTGAAATATAGCAAAAATAAGCTAGAGATATAATTTTCTCCCATTGAAACCCATTATGCTGAATTTTCTAGGGGAATATTGGCTGCTGATCTTGATGTTTATTTGAGGAATTATGATGAATAATGATGAATTATGAGCCTAGAAAAATAATGGGAATTTTCGGAGCAAAAATATAAATTTTTACCCACTAGGGGTATTTTCGTAATTTGTTATCGGGACTGATAATTTGCACCACACTGAGGGACATTAAGTCAATTTGGGTGCAATTGAGGTATAGAAACTGAAAAAAATTAATTTGGAGTTTAAACGGACGCGTATATCGATTTATCGGGTAAAAGACCGAAATAGGCTAACACCGCATTTAGGCAAAAATTTAGACATTTTTGCATTCCATATCAAGCATTAGTAGTCTAAATTAGTTTAATTTCAATTTAGTACCAATGTGGTGAATTTCTCGATTTTGTACTGTGTCAAGGTGGTGAGTCCTCCGATAAAGGCAAGGGAATTGCACCCGAGGACCAGTAGTCTGAGTATTTCGAAAATCCCCACTCTAGACACGGTGAGTAACCTTACCATCATTTTAATTATCTAAAGTATGTTTTTATTCGGTTTTGGTGAATTTTATGAAAATGAGTTCAAATGGTAAATTTTTATGTTTTGTAAACAAAATGAGTTTAAATGAAAATATTTTATAAATTGTCTTGAAACGAAATAACGATTTTGAAAATAGAGTAATTGGAGACCACTGATATGTTGTAAATTTAAAATTGAATTAATGGCTTATGTTATTGTATTGGCATGACTGGCTGGGCTGTGTTTTTTATGAATTATATGAATTGCTTTATTTTACCCTTGCAGGCTGGGTAGTAATATATTAGCCCTGTCATGCTGTCAAAATTTTATTGTATGGTGGGTTTGACCTGCTGCAGTGGGCTGGATTCTGTGGACTAGCCTATTAGAGGGGCACGGAATCCTGTTATATTTTTACCTCGGTTGGAGAGGCGAGTAGGGTAACTCCTGAGGTATAACTTTTAGAGTTCACTTCACGCCAAACCACCTCGTGAAGGGGAACTCGGCCAACGCCAAGGAATGGCTATGTTTTCAAAATAAAAACATGACTTTCTAATAGCCTTGGCGGACTCAGTTGGGATAGCCCTCGGCCAAGGTATCCCAGATAACTGAGTATGATAATAATTTTTGGCATGAGCCAAGCTTTTTAAGAAATTCATAAGCCATACTGATTACTTGCTTTAAATAAATTGATTTCATTTGGTTGAAATAAGTTGAAAGATGATAAATTACAGTTTGATGAAATGTTTTAATAGTCTCATTTTACTCGACTTTAGATATTTTGAGTGATGTTTGTTTACTTACTGGGATTTTATAATCTCACCACCCTCCTTTTCACCCATTTCAGGCTCAGAATAGATTGTAGATAACTGATATCGGTGAGGATTACAGTTGAACTTGCCACATAAAAAAAAAACTGTAGGTTCATTTCTTTTGATACTTTTGGTCATTCGTGGGCCCATGTGTCATTGTAAATTAAATTCTATACTTTGGTTATCTGTATTATGGTATGTAAGAATTTATTTTGCTTTTACGCTATAAAAAATTATTTATGCAGTGTTCTTAAAATATCGTTTTATGTGAAAATTGAATATTTTATTTAATATTTTTATTTTATTATAACAGTCATAATTCTATTTTAAACTAATGTTTTAGACATCCAAAATTATTTTTGATTATGAAATATGTGTTTTCCACTTACATACTATATTTTTAGATGATTTTGAGATTTTTGGGATAAATGACCAAAATACCCCTGTGAGACGAAAATTATTATTTTATTTGTTGAAGTTGGAAACAGTTTAAAATCTTTTAGAATGTGGTATTTGGAAACAGTTACCCATAGAGGAAATGAGAAGTTGATATTAAAGCCTTGCGGGGTTCCGGTTGACATTTCGGGTAATGAATGTCGATCGAGACGTCGCGACGGTTGTTACGGGCTCGATGGGAGTTCCGGGTCATGACATGCTAGCACAAATAAAAATCTTACCTTTGAGAAGGTCTTATTCAGTCACTATGTGGATTACTGTTAGAGGTCAAACACTTGGGTGGCTAAAGATTTGACAAATCCTAAAGGTGAAGAAGCAAAGATTTAGATTTAATTAGCTCTTGATTACGATATCCAGAGCAAGGTATGTAACTCTTAAACTTGTGAGTGTTCATTATTAATTTAAAAGTTACATGAAAAACACAAACGTTGATCCTGTAGGATTCGACTGTTTCTCTGATTAAATATTATTTTATTTTTTTCGCTATGTTACTATTTTAATTATTGATTATTTTCATGTTTAAGCATGAGGTCGAATCCCAGCAGTGGTATCAGAGCCTTTGTTTGATGTTTTTCATGTAATAAGTATACTTGATTCTTGGTGATAATTAATAGGATTGATTTGTGTGTTGATTTGGTATATAACAATTTTAAAGGCTTTCTTAAAAATTTGTTTTTCTATTTTAATTCAAATATGGACAGCATGTAATTAATTCATTAAAACATGTATTAAAAGGTTTAAGATCATGTTTAGTTGAAAAATTAATGAATGGATTAAAAGGCTTGCGAAGCCAAGTTAAAACTAAATAGTTTTGAGGTGTTTTGGGAACTAATGTACCAATTATTTTTACTAACATTGTGTAAGTGTTTTGAGCAGTTTTTAATTGTTAAAAATTAGTTTTATCAAGTTAAATTGCTGCACGTTTCAGTTAGACTTGATTTAGTATGAAAAAGGTTCATAAAAATCATGTTTTCGAGTCCCAAAACAACAAAGATTCAATGCAGAAAATTTTGGACAGCTATGATCGATTTTGGTGGCTTAATTCTTCATGAATTTTGTGTTTAATTGTTAAACACACTTGCTTGAAATTTCCAATAGCTTTTTCATGAGTTTGACTCATGATTTACAGAGTTTTAAGAGCACTTAAATACCATCTATTTTAATTTTGGGTAATACATAAAAAAATAGAAAATTATTTCCTACTTTAAAAGCAATTCCTAAAATTGAGGATACAATTTTAATTTTAGGTGATTCATAAAACATAGGAAATTGTTTCCTACTTTAAAAGAAATCTCTAAAATTAAGGATAGTATTTTAATTTAAGAAATTCATAGGACATAGTTTCCTACTTTAAAAGAAATTCCTAAGGTTATGTGATAGCATTGAACTTTCCTTAAAATTTTGGTTTGACTAGAAGTTTTCAAAATTTGTTAAGTCACCATTTAGGTAACTTAAACGACATACAATTTAGGAAACTAATCCATGTTCTAAATGTTAGAAATTAAAATGTTGTCTTAGATATATTTTAGGAAGTTTACCTAATATAAAATGGTTTCCAAAATTAAAAGGAGTTTTAATTATGGAAAGAATTAAAATGGAAAGTCTTAAAAGGAAAGTTTTATTTCAATGAATTTCTAATAAGAAATAAGGAGTAAAATGTTTTCTTTAAGTGTTTTGAATTGGGAATTTCTTAAACACTAAATTGAAATAAAACAATACTAAATAGTTTGAGTTTTGCACTTCAAGTGAATTAATTGATGCTTTTCTCAAATAATACACAAGATCACCAAGTGATATTGAGCTTGCATTTATTTCTATGCTTTTGATTGTGATTATAAAGCATGAGGATGATTATGGACTTAGACCTTAGAAGATTAGGTAATGGATGGTTAAATTTATTTCTCTTGGTATTTATTTGAAAATAGGGTTTGCGCACCCTGCCTTATCTCTATTTTCTCTGGGTTGTAAAATTCTTTTCTCACCTAACTCCCCTTAAATGTAACTCGAGGTTTCTCGATTATAAAATGTAATTAGTTACATCAAAGTGTAAAACTACGGTTAGATAGAAAAATTTTTGTAATTTGAAGATGGAGATCCAAAGGCGCCATGGAGATTCAAAGAGATTACAAGCAAAGGTTGAAGATGATGTTTGTGTAAATCCCCTAGGAATTTGACCAACTAATTTCCTTAAGGGCTCGAGAAAATTAGAATTAGTAAAGTCCATAATCATCCTAGTAGTTGGCATGAGATAGATTTATTTTTCAATATATATATATATATATATATGATATATGTGAAATACGATAAATGCTATGCATGTCAATAATGCCAAATCAATGAGACCTTAATTAATGAATTAATAAATAAAAATCCCTCATTAATATATTGAGTCAAAAAGTTACCTTCCACCATATAACAGGATAACCAACTACTCTTTTAATTGGAGGCTTGTTGAGTCACTCAAGGCCAAAATTTTACATGAGTACATTTGAGTTATTGGTGGGTCTTACTCAACTAGTACCATGTTGTTCGGATATGTCACACATGATCGCATAATATTAGAGGCATAGTTAGGCAAAATGTATATGATGCATTTAGACAAAGAGTTGTCACCTAATTGATCTAGGAGTTGTATAAGATACAATCGGTAAGCTAAGTTATCTACCTAATTAGTTTCATTATGGCTTGTTGAGTCATTCAAGATCATGGTGGGATAAAAAGGGTCCTAGCTTAATAAGAAGTTTAAAGGTTAAATTTCTCAAAATAGTAAAAAAGGGCTATTATTTTGATAAAATATTGAGAATAAACATATAAGATTCTAAAACCTTGTCTTTATGATTATATAATTTGCGTTAATGACTAATAATCATATATGTTGTTTTATATAGGATATAAATCTATCATGGCGAATAGTTTATCACTTAGAAGCATACTTGATGCAAAGAAGTTAACAGGCTCAAATTTCATTGACTGGTTTCGTAATATCAAGATTGTCTTGAAACAAGAGAAAAAGGCTTATGTCTTAGGTGGTCCTATTCTCGAGGAACCTAGTGATAATGCTACAAATGAGGAAAAAAAGGCTTATAGAGTTTATATGGATGATTTCGATCAAGCCACATGTGTAATGTTGGCTAGTATGGGTCTAGATCTTCAAAAGCAACATAAAGATATGAATGCCTTGGATATTATCCTAAATTTTAGAGAAATGTTTGATAAGGAAAGTCGCACAGAGAGATTTGACATTTCAAAGGGAATTGTTTCGATGTAAGATGTCTGAAGGAAGCCTAGTAAGGTCTCATTTGCTTAAGATGATAGGATATATAACTCGACTTGAGCAGTTAGGTTGGGTGATGGATCATGATTTGAGTATAGACCTTATACTTTCTTCGCTACCAAAGAGCTATTCACAGTTTGTGTTGAACTTCAACATGAATAAGATTGAGGTAAACCTTTCATGCTTATTGAATATGCTCACACAGGCTGAGAACACCATTGCAAAGCAGAAGCCTTCAGTTCATCTTGTCTCTTCTAAGAAAAATAAAAATAAGAAAAAAAAATTTTCTGAGAAAGCCAAGGATGAAAAAACATCAACTTCAAAAGGTATAAAGCCTACTGGTGGAGTAAAGAAGGACAAGGATAATGACAAATACCATTTCTGTGGCAAACTAGGGCATTGGAGGCGCAATTGCAAGGATTATCTTGAATCCATCAAATGGGAGAAAAAAAAGGAAGCTTCCACATCAGGTATGAATCATATGATGATTTTTTTTCACTACTTGGTATATGATACCTTACTCTTTATTAATGGTTTTAATATGTATGATGTATTGAAGGAACTAATGACAAGAAGCAATGAAGAATAGGACCATGAAGGCAACAACCTTAGTTGATGGTGATCAAGCTTGTCGGCTTAGATTAGATTGTGGAACAATAAATAATTTTAGAACACTGAATGTTTTCATGACATGATTGTCAAGATGAGATGTTTTTGGGTTTTGGACCTATGGCTAAATATTTATTTTATGTTTAGGAAGCATAGATTTATATTTTGCTAGCATGA
Source organism: Theobroma cacao (assembly GCF_000208745.1). NCBI lineage: Eukaryota > Viridiplantae > Streptophyta > Magnoliopsida > Malvales > Malvaceae > Theobroma > Theobroma cacao. The sequence goes on along the minus strand of NC_030856.1, from coordinate 9,645,169 downwards.
GATGCTTAGCTTATTTATATTTATATATTTACATTACATCTCATTTTATTTTGGAATTGTTCTAAATTATTTATCCTTAAAGGATAACCTTGCATTTATGATAATCAATACGAAGTCATAATGATAAGATTATTGTGATATTATTTTTCTTTTGATTACATCTTATATTGTTGATAAGGGCCAGAAGCTAGTCATAACTATATGGCTTATTGATTACAAACGGAACAAAGAAAATGAACCCCATAGCAATAATAAATTCTAGACTTTGGGGATGTCTCGATATTTCAACGTGAACACTCGAAAACTCTATCATCTCTATCTCGACGTCCAAATTAGGACAGCATGATGTCCGAAGCGCATGTAATCAATATGCTAAAGCACAGATCCTCACGAGTCATATGTATCCGCACAAGACCGATGTCAAAAATATTAAAAAGAACTAAACATCTACAATATTTTTATCAATTTATCCTGTTTATATTTTATCATTCAGTTGTACACTAACTTTTACCTTGTAAAATACGTTAGGATCTTTTCAAATATTGGCAATTACTCTCTCTTCAGCCCATTGTCCACTCTCGTACCAAAAAAGAGAGAATGTGGTTATTTGTCAATCTTGGAAATTGGGTAGGAGGAGGAAAAGAATGTAAGATTTTGAATCTTTCAAAAGTTAAATCGAAGTACTTTCACCTTTATTAGTCCCCCTCGACAATTTCAAATGTTAAATAAGAGTATGAACCAGGTTGAAACGTGATTATTGATTTCAAAAAATAGACAGAAATTACATGAGTTCAATGGAAAAACCTGATTTGAATTTAACTTAATTATAGATATATTCAGCATTATACCTTTAGTTTTCAAAATATTCAGTCCGCTCCAAAAAAAATCTTCTGCTACATACATAACTTCAGCTGTTAATCAACTGTTAATAATTTCGTTAGTTTGATGACGTGATAATAATGAAAGCATAATTTTACCTATTATTAATTTTAAAACTTACCATACTATATAAACTATAATTTTTCATTTTAAATTTTTTTATTATTTCAAAAAAATCTCCCTCTACCTCTTCCTACGATTGGAGCTCCAAATCCAGGTGGTCAGATCTCTGTCCCCCGGGTGGTCGGAGCACAGAAGATTTTTCATTACATAAAAATTAAATTAATCTTTCATTAGATAAAGAAAATCATTAATACTAGTACACTTTAAAAATTAAATTAATCTTTCATTACATAAAAATGAGAAGTGATTCATGTTTTAAAGGTTCTATTTGATTGATACTTTTACATTTTACATTTTATTACTTGTGTTTGATTTTCTATATATTTATTTTTTCTATTTTTCTTTTTTTCTTCTATTCACTTTTTACAAAAGAAGTAAAAAATAAAAAGCAAAAATATCAACCAAATGGAACCTAATTAACATCAGAAACGTGAATTAGAGGGCATGCTTCACGTTTCTGATACGGTCGTCTGTCCATTTTGCCTTTTGTTTTTGTTTTTACTTTTTTTGATATGCCGTCAATTTTGTTCAAGTAGAATCAATTTTGTTTCTTTTGTTTTTCTGCTTTTAAATTTATGCTTTTCTTGATTTGTAGAAACTTTCTACAGCGCCAAAATCTATAAAATATATTGTCTTCGTGGACTCAACCGCAAAAGACGGTAAAGAATGCTTCAATCTGTTCATAAGTAGACCTTTTGTCTCTATAAAGTTTAAATCTTTGATTTCTTTTTTTTTTTCAAGAAAAAAATCGCTTGTGGTTGCTAACTTTTTCTTAGTTGGCTGCTATCGAAGAGTTTGAGAGCGTTATTTGCGCAACCCTTTACCTTGACTTTCACTCCAATCCAAGAGTCATTACAAAAAATTTGGTTATTTTCAACGAAAATTTTTGTTGGAAATAGACCTTTTTTCGTTGAAAATATTTATTTTCAACGGATTTTCAATGAAAAAATTCGTTAAAAATTTCGTCGGTACAAACCTTATGGGTAATACTTTCCATTGGAAATCCGTTGGACATTCGTTGAAAATTTTCAACGAAAAATTCCGTTAGAAATCCGTTGAAAAAAAATTCCGTTAGAAATTTCCAAGGAAATTTCTGTTGGAAAAGGCAATTCCAACGAAAAATCCGTTGGAAATTTTCAACAAGATTTCCATCGGAAATTCTATTTCCAACGGAAAAATCAGTTGAAATTTTTTCCGTTGGAAAAATTATTTCCAACGAAATTTTCCGTTGCAAATTTTATTTCCAACGGAAAAACATTTGACATTTCCAACGGAAATTATTAAAATCTTCTTCATACAATTTCTCAATGTATACCCGAATCTGTATACATATACAATAATATTTCTCTACGTATTTCATAAAATTAACTACTAATTAAATTTTCTTCCCCAAAAATATTAAAATTAAAATTTAAATAATCAAAAACAAAAATCTTAAACTTAAAATTAAATAACTAAAAACAAATATCTGGGGAACCATACAACAACATTATCACCAAAAATCAAGTCTGAAAGTACTAATTACAATTTGGGATAATGGAGAACTCTCTCGTAAACTAATGACAACATCGACATTGGCATGTTCCATTAATTCTTAGGGTATAATTTTTCAATAACATACAATACTAATATCATTAAGATATTAATAGACAACAATAGCAACACATCAACTCCAAAAAACTGTCTGAAGCAGTCGATAAACTAATATCATTTTGCAGTAACGGACAGCACTAATTGAAGCATCAAATTTTGTTTGTATAACAATTATTAAGAATGAACCTAGTTTAACAAAATCTTATACCAAAATCTCAGTTGGGGAATAACAATGGTATGGGGCTTGGGGAGACACAGAGGCAGCCAGCAGGGAGTGGCTATGGCTGGGCGGTTGGGGAGAAAAGAAAGATGAATCGGTGAAGGAGCCGAGCGTGGCGTGGTAGGCCGGCAGCTAGGGAAGAACAAAGGCGTGGAGCTTGGGGAGACACCCACGCAGTTGGCAGACCTTGACTGTGGCTAGGCTGTTGGAGAGAAAAGGCAGATCAACCGATGAAGGACCTGAGCTTGGAGTGGTAGGTTGGCAGCTGACGAGGTTGGCGTGGTAGGCTGGCAGCTAGGGAAGAACAACGGCGTCGGGCTTGGGGCGACACCCAATCAACCGGCATGGCATCGTTGGGGCTGCCCGGTTGGAGAGAAAAGATAGATCAACCGATGAAGGACCCGAGCTTGGCGTGGTAGGTCGACAGCTGACGAGCTTGGCGTGGTAGGCCGGCAGCTGGGGTCTGGGAAGAACACCAGATGAAGGACTCGACTGAAGGAGGCAAGGAGCGGCTACCGATTAGAATAGAAGAAAGAAAGGAAAAAGAGGGGTCGGGGGGTGGGTAGGGTTTTTATTTTTTATTCATTTTTTAATTTTTTTAACATTAATTACTATTACATAAACATTTAACATTTGGATTAATGTGCAAAAAACACATTTTGCTATATAAATTTTATAAGTATTAAAATTATCATTTTCATAATATTAATATAAAATATAAAATAAATATATATTAAAAGTATTATAGTGTATATACAAAATAGTAATTATGTTTTTTTAAATAAATCGAATTTATATAAAACATAGTTATCAAAAGACCTTATAATTTAATTAATAATCATAAATTTATTGATTATATGAATTTGTCCTTATTTACATGAAATTTAAAAAATTGCTAAGTAAAAAAACTATTCTAATCTCACAACTTATTTTTAAATTATTAAGTTTATATATTAAAAATTTATATAAACAAGTAAATATATA